>NC_034592.1:120503412-120534064 GCF_900095145.1 Mus pahari | reverse complement strand
CTGCCTCTGCCTCCGGAGTGCTGGGATTAAAGGCATGCGCCACCACGCCCAGCTACACTCTAGCCTCTTAATTCTTAAAATTTCACACAGTTCATTGAAATGTTTCATAAAATAAGATGATAAATTAAGAAGCATCATACAAACACCAATTATTTTAACATATCAAGAGACATTTCATATCGCTTCATATAGCACTTTGGAAAACAGTTGAAATTGTTTGACAAAGCGAAGAGGAATTTGATGTTATTTTAAATACACTCAGTTCCTTGTCTTAAACTATTGAAGGAGTGTCCACAGCTGCACAAACTCTAGCTTTGGAAAGAATTGAAAGCACCCCTTCATTCGTGTAGGTCAAGCTAGTCCTGGGCTTGTGGATCTGATGCCCCAAAGCTATAGGGACAGAATCACAAACTGATCTTTTTACTGGATATTTGCAAACTCATCAGATGGAGACAGCATAAAAGTGGAGACAGCCAGATTCAGATTTCATTTCACCTCAAATCATTTTTTTTTTCTTTTTAAATGCAGAGGACTTCCTTGTGTGTGCTTTGTGGAGCAGAGCAAGCTACTTTGATATTTGACACACACAGACTCACATTCAAGGCAATATCATACCATGTTTTAATTGAACCTTTAAATTAAATTTATTTCTACTTCCATTTTTGCCATCATGCAATATTTATAAATTGCAGAAGGGAGCCCTGCTTACTGTCTTGTCAGAGAATGTCTTTTAAAAGTTAATCTTAATAAAAGTTAAAATAAACTTAATGCTATAAGTTTAACAATGAAATGATATTAAAATATATTCTAAATTAAGTGTCAATTTATTAATTTCATCAATGATGTGTTCTCTAACACATGTAATGGAATCCGATCTCATTAAAATCTCTTGTTAGAACATATTTTCTGAGAAAAAGGGAGTGTGGCTGCCAATTCTGCCATTTGAAAATGAGAATGCTTTTGCAACTAAGACGTTTATCTGTTGATTTGGGAACTTTCTGGATTGTTTCTTTTGAAGACTGAAAAGTCAAAACCACTAACTACAGAGACATTTATGTCTCTTAAAGATAAAACCATGTTAAAAGTGTGCACGTTAAAAATACAACATGATAAGCTAAGTGGGGACAGAATGAATTAAGAGATACTGATTAAAAATGTGATAGTCGAGTCGCTGGTGTCTAACTTCCATGCTCACTCTCTGCACTTTCTCTCTGTGTGCTTGACCTACACAGATTGAGAGCAACAAAAGATATACAGAGAACAAGACAGAAAATACTGAAGACAACATAAAACTAGAAGATAAATATTTCAGAAGATGCTAGTTACGCTGATTTGATCATCACACATGGGAGATACATGTCATACCTCATAAAAGTTCAAGAACGATAAAAAAGACAATGAACAAAATACAGATGAAGGAAAGACAATGAAAGGGAGAGAGAGAGAAGGAGGCAGGAAAGGTGGGCAGGAAAAAGGATAATTCTTCATTTTTATTCCTGTGTATATAAAATGATGGTATTGGGAAATGGTCTCTAAGAACTCATGTAATTTAAAGAATTAATTTTGGGGTTTTAACAGAGAACTTGGCATTAGCTGCTATTCACAAAGGAATATCTTTCATATCTTTAGATTAAAATCACTCTTTGTATAATCCCTTGTCAGGGCAAATTGTTTTTCATTTTCTTAGAACTTCTTTTTTTTGACACACAAATCAACTTATCAAACCAATCAATCTTTTCAGGGAAATCACAAGTGAAAGGATGTAGCTCTAGGTGTCCAGGTTACTTGAGAGTTATTTGTTCTAGAAGTTTCATGGATCACAACATCAGTCGACCTTTCACCCAGCTTAGAACTATTGGTATTGTCAATCTCCTAGTGGAATTTGCTGAGAAATGTCCTCATCTTGTCATGCAGTGCTAAGACTATAAACCAGTAAAGACAATGGCAAAGTGTTCAGTCCTGCCTCTTACTCCAAGACAGGTGCAGCAGTGTCTATATTCTGGCTCCACCTCCAGGTTGGGCTGAAGTGCAGTGCTAGGATGTCACGGCAGTGTGATAACTTCATCTATCTTCATTTCGTGCTAGTAGGGATTCATTTGTCCAAAAGGATTTCCTTCTGTAGATCACGCCTCCAAGGCTGAAGTCAACTCAATCATTTCTTCCAACCCAAGTAACAGAGAAATAATATCTATTTTGACATTTTCACATCAAACACTTGCCTATCACAGGGAACATTGGAGGACATAACCGATCTATTTTTTTTTTTTTTTTTTTTGGAGGTGGGTAGGTCTACTAGAACATAGGACCCTCAACATGCTAGACAAGAACTCTGCCACTAAACTATACCCAGAGTCCACTTTTTTCCCTTCTTATTTTGCAAGTGGGTTATGCTAAGTTGTTTGTGCAGAACTTCCAGTTCTGTTTCAGCCTCTTGAGTAGCTAGGATTGTAAGCCTAAACCACCAGCCCTGACTGAATAGTTGCTCTTGAATCAATCCATCACATTACGCAAGATTTTCAGTCTGAAGAAATTCATATGTGCTCTGCTGTGAAGTATGGATATAGTAATCACCATTTACATGGGGGCTTACACCTTTTGTTGCTACTAAAGATTAGTAAACTAAGAATATAGAATAGAACTTAGCTACTTCTGCTCAATTCACTTATATCATTCACCGATGTTGTTTACACCTACAGTTAATTCCATTTTATCAAGACAGATGAAGCAAACCCATTTCCCCTGGATACCAGGTAGGAATTAAACATTATTAAGATTTTCTTCAAATTACTAAGTGTTAATGCTAAGTTCTTTGAGTTCTTATTGACACCCTTCATCTCATTTTATTTTCTTGTCAAAAGCAAATGTAACTTGAACTAAATATATTTTGCATTATGCTATGTTTAGTTATTCCCTTCATAGACTCATAGGTTTGACCAAGTCTATGGGGGCCAGGGAGTGGAATGTGATTGTTTGTATTTGCTTGGCCCAGAGAGGGGCATTATTAGAAGATGTGACCCTCTTGGAGTAGGTGTGGCCTTGATAGAGTAGATGTGTCACTGTGGTTGTGGGAGTTAGACCCTCATCCTAGATGCTAGTATTCTGCTAACAGCCTTCAGATGAAGATGTAGAACTCTCAGCTTCTCCTGCACCAGGCCTGCAAGGATGCTGCCAGGTTCCCATCTTGATGATAATGGACTGACCCTCTGAACTTGTAAGTCAGCCCCAATTAAATGTTGTCTTTATAAGAGTTGTCTTGGTCATGGTATCTGTTCACAGAAGTAAAACCCTAATGAAAATAGTGTTGTACACTCTGCCAAATTCTCAGATCTTCTAAATATATTGTGCTTGAGCATTTCGTACATGACATGGACTCATCAAAGTCATGAAAGTTCTAGATGGCATCTAGCACACACTAATTTTTTTATCAATTGGCGTATCACAAATGTAATGACATGTGTTTCACACTTATACCAATTTTCAGTCAGCAGCAACTACTAGATCACTGAAACACATATAGATGCTATTGTCTGCTCACTGTGATCTATAGCAGAAAACTGAAGTTTTTGCGATCTTGAACTCCATGAAGGTCAGGGCAAAAATGGTGAGAGCTCCATCTATACCTTCTCAACTCATACAGTTCCTATATCAAAAAAGTTCTTGGTACAGCACCTATGTTTCTGATTGCACACATTCTTTGGCTGGGAGAATAAGCCTAATCATCACCTGTCATAAGGACAGAGAGTAAGCAATAGATGACATACCATAGATGACATCTGTGGTAGTTTTAATATGGTTGGCCCAGTGAGTGGCACTATTAGGATGTGTGGCCTTGTGTCACTGTGGGAGTGGGCAATGAGACCTTCTTGCTAACCACATGGGAGTTAGTCTTCTCCTTGTGTCCTTGAGATGAAGATGTAGAACTCTTAGCTCCTCTAGTGCCATAACTGCCTGCTTGCTACCATGCTTCCTACTATGATGACAGTGGACTGAACTTCTGAACTTGTAAGTTAGCCCCAATTAAATGCTGTCTTTTATAAGACTTGCCTTGGTCATGGTGTCTCTTCACAACAATGGAAACCCTAACTAAGACAACCTTCTCATCAAGAATGGACAATAACTAGAGAATAAAAATGCCCCATTTTCTTACTAGTTGGGACCATAGTTGCACGATAGAAGTCAGAGATTATCCTAGTAATTATAAGCTAAGTTATGCTCTATCATTAATAGTGATGACCTCCTAATGCTTAAGCTGCTGCTCCTTTTCACTGTCTCATGCCAATTGAAGTGCTTCTTGCATTCACACTTCAATTCAGGATCTACATCTAGATAATCCTAACTTAATATAATTATACTCTATTTAACAGGATAGCAAAATCTATCTCATGAGGCTGGAGACATATCTCAGTGGATGAGAGTACTTTTTGTGTAAGTATCAGGGTTGGATCCAAGAACCAATGCAAAAGGTAGGTTATAGACACTTTCCCACCTTTAACCCCAAGAGTAGAGAGAGACAGGAGGTATTGTTGAGGCTTTCTTACCTTCAACACAGTGCCAGGTTAAGTGAAAGTTGTTACCTTAAAGGAATAAAGCAAAGAGAGATAAAGCACGGTACCAAATGCCCGCCCCTTGCCCTTGAAAGCACATGCACCCTCCATCATGTGCATCTATACTATTCAAATGTATACCAACTCAGAGACACATGCATTTACACACACAGTCTGCCTTGTACTTAACACTAGACCAAGATGACAGACACTAAATGACAAACAGGAGAGAAGTGTAAACTGAGCTGAATATCAGTTGTACTTTGTATTTTAGAAAGGAAGGGTGTATTTTTCTAGCTCCCATGTGACATAGCAGATCTCCAGATGGACGTGGGAGAGGAGAGATATTAGCTATCAGGAAAGAACACAAAATATTCTGAACTAGGGGGAGGAGCAGATTGTTTATACAATTCTGGAGAATGTTATCTTTAAGCATACTGGGTCCACTATACAGTATCTTATGTTAATTTCTGAGTGGTTGATAAGTGATCCTTCTACCCCCATCTTCTGCAGCAAATCAATAAATCTTTGTGTATAACCAATGCTATTTCTTCCACCGGGCCAGAGTATCCAAAAGGAAATGACTATTATCATCATCATCATCATTATTATTATTATTATTATTATTATTATTATTATTATTATTCATAGTAGTGGTAGTAGTACCATCAGTAGTTGTTATTGTGTTATCACTATTACTGCTGATTAAAGCATCCCCTGCCATTGCTACTTGTCACCATTGGCGCTCAGATCCCCATTTCTCTGAATAAGAATATTTATCTGAATGGCAGACTTTTCCCTTAGAGACAGGGAACAACCAGTGACTAAATGACATGAAGGAAGAATGGGTACACAATGCAGGGCTTCCCAAGACAGCACAACTCTATTTCAGAATTTCCATAGAGTCAGGCAAAGCACTATATTTTTTAGTGTCTTCTACTACCCTGCCTTCTTCTTTCACTTTTTCATGAAAATGTAGCTTCAGTAAGATACATACCCTTACATCTTGGGTCAGAGAAGCTACCCAAGACCCTGTAGCTATAGTGAAAATGGAATATTTTCATAGACCCCCAGGAAAAGGCATGATGTCCCCCATATTCGTATCCTGGGCATAATTAAGTCTGAATATCAAGTAAGGATTTTCCACTTTCTTCAGGAAGCCTACCCATTCCCCACCAGACTTTGTCAGACTCTTCTATTAATCAAAGCCAAATCTATAGCCTAAAGTGTCTCTGTCCACTGAAGAGCTGGCAAGCCACTGGCTAATAGAGTGGACGTGACCTCGGGCAGAAACAAACCTCCAATAATAGCAGCACAAAGAGATCGGAACTGCCCTTTGGGCCAAACTTCCCCACCCGAATGTGGTGGAAATAATGAGCAGGTGACTTTCTGAGAGGCCTAAAAATGGATTCCCAGGAAGGCTTGGGAAGAAAAGAACCATAGAACTGTTTATATACCGAGAGTCTCAGGATTAATGGCAGCTATTAGCATCAGAGAGGCTCCTGCTCCAAGTTTTGAGTACTCAGCTGCATCCTTGGTTAAATTCAAAACAAAGCACAGCCCCACAGTGCCAAATACCAGATAACTTCACATGGACCATTAACCGAACATGGTGTTCTTATAGTTTACTTTTATGTTCTATGAAGCATTCCACTTCAAACTCCTGGTGACATTTGAGATTCTGTTGCTTCTACTTAAGATAATAAGGATTCTCTCTCTCTGCCTTTATGTCTCTCTGTCTCTCTCTGTCCCTCTTTCTGTCTGCCTGCTTCTCTCTCTTTCTCTTTCTTTTTCTCTGTCTCTCTCTGTCTCTCTCTGTCTCTGTCCCTGTCTCTCTGTCTCTCTGTCTCTCTGTCTCTCTGTCTCTCTGTCTCTCTGTCTCTCTCTCTCTCTCTCTCTCTCTCTCTCTCTCTCTGTGTGTGTGTGTGTGTGTTTCTCTGTTTCTCACTCTGTCTCTTTGTCCCTCTCTCCAACGCTCTGCCTCTCCCTCTCTATCTCATCTTCCTCTCCTCTCCTTTCCTTTCTCCCCACCCTTGTCACTAAATAGTGTTCAGTGAACAATTGTGTGTTTCAACACCAGCTGAGGCTGACATGATAAGAACATGCATCTGTATTCAGGGGTACATGTATGAATCTTTAATACAATTCTAGTCCAAGAAGCAAGGCTGTGTCCCCTGAAGACCCCACCAGTAAACAAGAAGTCAGAGTTGAAAGCACTCAGAGTGGTATGCTGTACCCTATGGACCCTAAACTGCTGTCTTAGAAATATACATCCAAAATATTAATACATGTCAGCAGAAGGTCCAGATTAATATGTTCATAGAAGTGCTATTTGTATAAGTCCAAAACTGGGGCTGGAGAGATGGTTCAGCTCTTAAAGCATGGACTGCTCTTCTGTAGGATGCAGGCTCAACATCCAGCATCCACATGGTGGCTCATAACTGTAACTCCAAGATCAGACACCTTCACACAGATAAACAGACAAAATACTAATGCACATAAAAAAATAAATTATATACATATATTTAAAGAATAGTACCAAACTGGAAGCTATCCAAATCATATTCAGCGCTATTTTACATGTGCACAGTGGATTACTTTATAGAGACAAGATTGAACAATTCGCAATAATATTACCGTATATATAGGTTTCAAACCTAATATTGCTAAAATGAATAGAAACAAACAGCAAAAAAAAAAATCTATAGAATTGCTAGTATAGATAGTCATTCATCATAAAGGGAAGAGGGTGGAACTGAAATAAATGTGCTAAGGCAGAACTTCAATGTTCTGTCCATTGGTTTGGGCCCTAGTTCCATGAATGTGTTCACTTTGAAAAAAAATCATTAAAATACATGTAAAATGGCTGTGCCCCTCCATGTATTATTCTTTAAACAGTAATAAAGAGAATAGCTTAAATAACTGAATTGGATAGTTAATTATTTCAGGAAATTTGAAAGTGTCTTTCTAATCTGAATGCTGGTAATCTAGTACTGAGTACTTAAATTCAGTACTTGGGGTTAGCAGGAAGACTCCTGGGGATGACAGTGGGAAGCAACTGTGAACCTATACAGATGACTTAGCTTGATCTGTGAGATTTACAATATAACGCAGAGTATTTGTTCTGGCTTATCTCTCTTCCTTCGCATTGTCTTCTTAGGTATTTTGAATTATATATTAAAAAAATTGCATAGGTTAAAGTATAAAGTTTTCAGTTAAGAGTGGACTCTGAGAATAACTAACATTGCCACTCTTTTGCAGATAAGAAAACTGATCTTATCTGAAGGTTAAATGATTGGCCCAAGGTCACACATGTGGTTAGTGGAAGTTCTGGGAGGAGATCCAAGGTCTTGCTACCTCCTTTTCTAGACCACACAGCCTCCTTGTTTTCCAGACCTCTGAGAAGCTCTATGAATACATCTGCCAGTTGTGGAATTTTTAATGATCAACTCATTTGCTGTCTGTTGGTCCAAACTATAGTATATGAACTGGCTCGGATCCTTAGCTACAATCCATCAACAATCAACAAATAGATTGTTGGCATTTCTGCTTCAATTTAATGGTTGATTTTAATTAACACATTGTTTCTATCAAACCTATTAGCTTATACAAACAGGCCTAAAATCAACAAATATTCGCAAGAATTTTCTATGATTCAAAAATCAAAGCTCTTCTTTATGGAGTCCTGGTTACAAAGTAGAGTCAATTTTAACATCTCCCTTTATGTCTAAGAAACATATAGCACTTGTACCACCACCACCAAAAAGTACACACACACACACACACACACACACACACACACACACACACACACATCTGTGTATCCCATTGCCTACTGAAAGGTAGATTTTTGTACATACTTTTTGTTAGACACATTTCTTCTAGTTCTATCATATCCTGACTGAGGAAACACTAATCCAGAAAGATAAAATGAGCAGTCCAGATTATATACTGTTTAATGATAGAACCAGACTTTGAAACAAGACTTTGGGAACACTATTTACTTTGTCACAAAAGTCTATATGCCAAATGTTGAGTTGTAAGACTCTAACTTCTCATGAATATAGCCAAACTATATTGGTAATAAAAATATTATTTAATTTTTGATTTACTAATCTAGATATTGACTAATGTGTTTAGGAACATTTGTATTTATGAATTATGAATCAGTGACTCAATGCTTCAGAATTATTAATACAATAACTAGGTCCAATTCAAGTAACTGATGATTTAATACAATTATGAGTTTTACTTTTTAATAAGCCTAATTAAGCCAAAATTTACTCTGTAGTGGGAAGATAGACTCATCCTTAAAATGTTCTGTTATTACATATTGTTTTCAAGGACTCATCAAAGATTAAGAGGAAGGATCTAAAACTCTTGTGTAAATAGCACCACAGAGCCATAAAGACATCTACCAATGTCCTAGGAGCCTTACAGCACTAACATTTAGACACTATCATTTATCTCTCTTAGATTAGTGTTCTGATCATACCATGGCTTCTCAGAAACAACTTGATACAATATTGCCAGAAGAAATTCTGACAGTTGTCCTAAAGTTGTTGCTTACTTTGTGAAGGTGAATAATGAAGCTTAATTCTATTTCCTCTCAGTTTTTAATATAAATATATAGTTCAATTATTTACATCCACCCTACTCACCCCACCCCTCAATTGAGCTACATCTTACATTTCTATGGCAACACATCAATGGATTAAACAGCAAAGTATGTCCCACACAGGTCACATGTTCTAGCATTTGGTGAGGGTTGACAATAAATACCCTGGGTTCTGTCCTTGGGCTGGAGCAATGAAGTTGTAGTCCTCAAAGCAAGGGACACTCAAACACCAAACAGTCCCGAAAGAGAAAGGTACATTCTCAGAGGAACAGTCTGGTACTCTACACAGAGGTAAGGAGTTAATGCTGACAAGAAGCCCAAGAGGGTTTGGGAAAATATCTACTAGGATTTTAAATAAGGTGACTTAAGTACTGGGTACACATACTTGAAGTTTTTCTAAAAGCTTTGGGGAGCCATTAATGGTAAACAAGCAAGGTTGTTTCTAGGAACAGCTATGGTAGTAGGGGTGGTTAGGAAAATGAAGATAAAAGGCAAAGAGAGGAGCTGGGAGACTCTTGCGGACATCTGCAAGCTTTTGACTCAAAGCAGCACCAGCAACACTAGCTTGTTGAAGTTACAGAATTTCAGGACCCTTCCAGACCCACTAACTTAGAACATCTCCCTTTAGTGAGAGTCACAGCAGATTTGAGCACAATCTTCAGACTGGAAGTGCTATATGTCTACTTCTCAGCAAGGTAGGGGACCATGGATCTAAGGCAGGCTGGATCTCAAAGAGCTGCGACTAGCCCAGTGATTTGGCAAAGAGCAAAGGACATCTAAAATTAGCATATGAGATAGAGAGAAACTCTGAGATCAGGGAACAGTTCAAATACTTGTAAGCTCATAAGAGTAGAAAACAAGGATTTGTCAGTACTATGTGAGTGCATCTGGACTATAGCTGAGTTAGAGAATCTGGGTTCTCCTAAAGACTAACAGATAAAATGCAGCTATAGAATAGCTGTTAGTAACAGTGTGAGTGTAAAGTGAATCCACACAGGGACAGGAGACAAAGACTTAGGAGGAAATACTTGTGCTGGGTGCCAAATAGTTCCAACTTTTGGTATAAAAACAAAGCAATTTTTCCCCTTCCCTGAGGAGAGAGAATGAGAGGGGAGGCAAGAAGGAGGGACTGAAGGAGAAGACGGAGGGGAGGTTGTATTGAGATGTGAAGCAAACTAATTAGTTAATTAATTAATGGAAAAGAAGAAGGCAATTTGGCAAGAAGGCCTGATGGAGGAAGGATGTAGTCATCTGGGTGAAACATTTTATGTACTGAAACAAGAACGAAGCTGTTAAAACTGCATCTTCATTTCTAAATCATGAAACAGCTGTAAGGTGTTTAAAGTGTGTATGAGTCAAGTGCACAGGCCTTGGAAAGCCTTACATTGCTAATGAGTAAAACACTGGAATACTATATTCAGAAAGGGTACCCAAGGCAAAACTGGTGATTTTAGTATCTCTTGAGTGACACATCTTTACAAACAAGTAATTGGGTTATCAAAGACCTAAGAACGTAAAAAGAAAAGATTTAAAATTTCTAAAACAACTATTAAGAACCTCAAAATTGGATGGGATAGACTTCTACTATCTCCTCTTTACAGTGAAGAGACTGAATCATGTATAGGCAATTTAACACCACCAAGGCAGAAGCTAGTGCGGACACCAAGATTTGTTCCTGTTTAATGATAGCAGAGCCAATAAACATAACTATTACACTGGGTTGTACCCCTTTTCTCTACCCACATCTTCATTTGAATGTCCAACCTACAAGATATTACTAAGTTCAAATATATACCTAATTTTTATACATACGAAATGTGACATACAAGATTATTCAGTACCTTCTGGGCATGTCTCTAATTCAGAAATTACTATCATTATTAAAAAATAAGTTTTTAAAATTTAAAATTTAATTTGTTTACTTCAGGGCACAGGGTTCATGTGCCAGAGTGTTTCTGGGGAGGTCAGTAGACTACCTTTAACAGTCAATTTTCTCCTTCCATCCTGTGTGTCCCAGGCAGAAAATTTTTCCCATAATGCTTCTTGACAAGCTCCTCTGCAAACCACCGAGCTATCTAGAAGCCCGGAAATTAGTTTTATTAGTAAAAAATGATTAAAAGAAATTATTAATTGGAAATAGCAACAGGGTAGCATACATTGGTATAAAACTGGGTCTTGGTTTCCTGTATTGATAAGTAATCCTATTAATGGAGAAGACTGACATCCTCTTAAAGCCTGTGGAGGTTTTACTCTGACGAACCACTCCATGGACTAATTCTCTAATATGGATTCAAGGGTTATCAAAAAATTATTTCTATGAGAAAAGTAACTAATGCACTGGGTGAGAAATTTGCTTTCAACAAACAGCTAGGAAGTGAGGATAAAGAAGATGAATCCTAACACGAAAAGATGTGTTCAAGGTTTAGTAGTTAGCCAGCATCATAGTTAGCCTTGCTTTGTTTCTTCTTACCCTTTTGTTCTCAGGGTTGTGCTGAAGTACCTGACGACAGCAACTCCAGAAAAGAAGGAGTTGTTTTGTGCCGCAGTTTGAGGGTTGGCTTTTGCTGTGATAGGCACCATTACCATAAATAATAATATAGGGATACGTGGTTTACTTCAGCTCACAACTTGCAGCTCCGTTAATAAGGGAAGTCAAAGTAGGAACTCAAACAGGGCAGGAACCTGGAGTCAGAACTGATAGCAAGGTTGGGGAGGAGTGCTGCTTACTGGCTTATACCTCATGGCTTGCTGATTTTGCTTTCTTAACAGTACCGAGGTGGACCATCCCAGGTGAAAGCACCACTCACAAGGAGCTGGACCCACCTATACTGAACAGTGTTCAAGAAAATGCAGCACAGGTTTGCCCACAGGTCAATCTAGTGGGGACATTTTCATAGTTGAATTTCTCTGCAAATGGTTGTGCCTCGTGTAGGTGACAAAGCTAGCCAGCACAGGAGAAGAAGGCATCTTGGCAGGAGAAGTATGTCAGCAAGAACCTGAAGGAGCTGGTCTCATCCAGTTGGTCCATAGTCAGGAAGCAGGGACATGAATACAGATGTTCAATTAAGTTTGTTCTTTTTATTTAGTCTGAGACCCCAGTTCATAGAATGGCACACCCTACATTCAGGATGATTTTTCTCCTCAGGCAACCTGTCTGCCAACATCCTTACGGGCCAACCCAAGTGTGTTCTCCATCTGACTTCAAATGCAGGCAAGACAATTAACTACCATCCCTACTATACGTCCGTTTTCTCACCTATAAATCAACACCAGGAATAACAGGTACTTATGTGTCACAGGGGAGAATGGAGTAATATTATTCCATGAGGACCACATAGTAAACATCCAACAATATGGCAATAATCAGATCAGTAATTGAGACAAAGAAGTGAAATTCAGAATGGCAACTCCTCTGTTGTAAATTGTCTACCAGACTGCAGCACATCTGATTCTGTCTCTACCTCTCTCAATTGTGGGTTCAAAGATGAAGCCCAGGTTGGCAGAAAAAAAAAAAAAATCTCTCTTTTCAGTTTTGTTTTTTAAATGAGCTCCAGAGGGCTTCCCCACCCCGCCCCGACCATGATTATTTACTCTGGCACTAAGAGTCAGCAACAAGAACCATGAGCAAAAACCTCCAAATCACATGGATATCAAAAGAACGGGGCCTTCCAAACTTCCCAAGCCTGCTTCTGCCTCCAATCGAGAAACATGCCCTGACCTCCTTTTAACACTGACTGATGACGATGCAGATCTTCCGGGCTGCAACCATTCACTCACTACAGCCTGTCTGGGTTTGTTTTGCCCCAGGACTATTTTTGCTCACATGGTGGTTCTCAGCCGCAGACATTCAGTGGAAACCAGAGAGATCCAAATACTTGGGAGGAACCCATAAACAAATGCAGGAAGAAGTATCCAGTCTGACCATGGCGCCCGCAAAAGCTTCGGAGACAGAATGGAAGGGGTTGGGAATCGGATCCCTACTACTTGAGAACTTGTCTAAAGCTTTCTTTAGCAGGTTTACTGTATTCCCATGGGAGAGTAGGATGGATACCTGGAACAGAAGGTTTGAGAAGAGCTTATTAGTAGTGTTTGCTTGAATATCTACATGTCTAAGGGGGTTTCCCTTCTGGAGTCTATACAAATCATCACCTCCTGCCATTATGCTTGGAGAAATGACAAATTAGCATTTTTTTTTTCTACTTTAAAGATCAAGCAAAAAGAAAAGAAATTAGGTCCTCAGTTTAGAAACTTCAGGAAACTATCAACCCAACTTAACATATATGGTAATCAAGAAAGGAAGTGTGTGTGTGTGTGTGTGTGTGTGTGTGTGTGTATTTATATATATTCACATGTATATAGGTGCAAGACACCTCTTGTGCATGTACCCATGGAGGCTAGAAGTCATTGTTGAGTGTCTTACTCAATTCTTTCCATCTTATTTTTTGAAACAGTGTTATTCATTGATCTGAAGCTCACCAGTTCATCTAGACTATCTGGCCAGACAGCCCCAAGACTCTCTTGTTTCCATCTCCCCAGTGCTGGGATTAAAGATGCTGTCTACCACACCCAGCCTTTTATATGCATACTGGGAATTCAAACCGAATCCCCATGTTTGTGAGGTAAGCATTTTATAAACTGAGGTGTTTTCTCAAGCCAGAACATGGCTTTACCAAATATCTCTACACTGCATGTGCTAGTACAGGCCTGTAATTTCACCACTGGGGACTCTGAGGCAGGGAAATATCCAGGTCAATATCAGCCTGGGGTGGATAGTATGACACTGTCTAAAACAAATTAAACCAAAATTATAAATATTACATAATTAGCATCTAAAGGAAGATAGATAAATAGTCCAAACTCCAGCTTATAATATCCAAACACTAATTATAGAATTAAATTTATAGATTGCAGAAACAGGAGAGTAGGCATGGCGGAGCCATCCATTTGTCTCTTTTCTCTCCTAAAGTATTGATTTTTCTCTTTTTTTTTCCCCACCGTAAAGCTCTCTAAACAAGAGCAGCTAAAACAAATGGAGATATCAAATAAAAGAAGTGGTGAATACAAAATACAGCGTGTTAAAACTCTCTTTTTGGAACCACAAAGTGAAGTTCTCAGCAGCTTCATTCATTCCAACTCTGTCTCATTATCTTTGAAGGATGTCCAGCCATAACCCTCCAATGCTTTCAGCTTAGAGAGAAAAATGCAGTGGTGAAGTTGGGCACTCTCCTTTCCCTCACTTAATGAGAAAGCAGAGGAACAGAAATGCAATCAAGTGATTTTTTAAAGGGTGAGAAAACTGAAAGAAATCTTCACTGTTGCAAATAGTCAAATCTTTCGATGTGTGCCTATTAAATATATCTTTTACGATGATGAGAAAAATAGCAAAAAAAAATCAGGTTATAGACCTTTTTCACCTTTTCGCCTTCCACAGATTACTTGTTTTCCCATCTGAACAATAACCTCATTGTTTGCACTGAAGTACAGTACATGCCTAGGCATGCTAGGAAGTGGATGGATTGTTGTGCTGTCAACATAATTTTTTCCCACATACCCATTATATCTAAGAATTCCTTCTAAAGTTAGAAACTAAAGAAAATTCACATCACTTTTATTTGCTTTCATTACAGAGTTCTGATGGCCCTGATACTAGGAATATTTAGTAATGCGAAATTATTATATCCCTTTTATATTTGCCAAAGTGTTTGAACCTTTGGCAAAAGTTCAAAAAACTTATCTGTCATAAGTTGCAGGTTAAATTTGAGGGTCAGTAACTGTTGAGAGTATTTGCTTGTTTAAAAGTGTGTGAGGAAATCAGAAATCTTTAAGCCTGAAATGAAATACATGTAACTCTTCCTTTTCTTTATCTTCCTCACAGTTCTTAGCTTCTCAGGGACAAAAGGAGCAATCAGACACCAGCTATATTTCATCTACAATAATGTATTTTAAAATTTTTAAGCTTGAATAAACAAAAAGAAATCAGACAACTTAATTATAAATTAGGGTCAATTCATGTCCATTTGGCAACACGGGACCTGAAGTGATGATTCCGTATTCTGTCAAGCATGGCACAGAGACATTCTTTTGTTCTGTTCATCCATGACCACATAGAGCACACAACAGTAAGAGAATGTAAGAGTGCAAACCCATTCCAAGCCTTGGCCAAGACCATGCCCACATACCAACACCTTGATACTCTCACACACTCAACCTCAGTGCTTACAGAACTCTCTCCCCGTGGACAACGTAGCCTTCAGCCTAGGCTTTCTGTATCACTGTTTCTCTTTATTTTCTTTGAATTTTTAAGGGATAAGACAACATTAAAAATAAAACCTATCTTTAGGTCTTTGGATTGCTTACAATTCTAAGGCCAGATTAGATTTTTGTTAAGACTGCCACGTACACGCATAAATATGTTTTCTTGAACTGTTGCCAATATCTATACATACATAATGAGTAAAGATTCTTGGAGGGAAATGGAAACCTGTCAGTCTGATTATTTCTTCTCCTACGTGAGAGACAGGAATGCGCAGAGGTTGAGTGTTCTTCTCCACCTCATTCTCTCATTCCAGGCTAGCCAGGGCATGTTCTCAAAGCAGAGGCAGTGTTGTATCATTAGAAATGGAAATACACAGGCAGAGTTGGTTTTCAGCATCTCATTGGCCAATATTAGTCTGAATGACTACAGTTAGAACCAAGAAACGAATAATCAGCTTCATTGCCTTATATGTCAAAGGATATAGACAAAGAGAAGGCACACTATTTTGCTATTAATCAGCTTGCTGAAGGCCCTTTTACTCTATCTGAATAGAAATCATATGTAGGCAAGAAATCCATCAAGTTGTGAACTGGGGCAGTTCTTGTTTCCTGATTTTTGGGCAGCTGCTAGTAATAGCACCCGACATGTGGAGTGCTATAGTCCTCATGCAGGTAGGTCTGGGATATGAGACTTTACCAGGCTATCAGTCTCTGTGTAGGTCTTAAGTAATAAGACATTTGACCTTTGGCCTTTGACATCACTTCTTTGGCTTCTTATACTTTCAATCACCTCTCTGCTTTCTTATTGTCTTTGTTTTGCTGTTTTCTCCCCAGAGCTGTTGTGCTTCATCAACTGGGTGGTGGTACCTCAGGATCAGTCACGCACAGGTGTTTGCTTCAGGTTGGCATGCCAGAAGATAAGATTTCTAAAAGTTGGGCAACTCACAACCTCCCAGGTGTTAAAGAGTGATCAATGGCTGCTTGGCAATTCAGGACCAGCAGCCAAGTGGCACCTGACACAGACATTGCTGGGCGTTTTTGGACCCCCTAAATGCCCACAGTAGCTTCACAGGTCAAGTTTCACCTCAAAGCTTTCCCTTATATAATTGCCAATCTTTCTTGTCCTTGAATCCTTCTGTTGCCTACTAAGTCTCCAATGCTGAAAGCAAGCATGAAATTCATCCTTGAGAAAAGGTTTCCTTTGACTAGCTATTGCACCAGGATCGGTAATACAGGAGAATATTTCCAACCTGACTCCCTCATGGAGTCTAAGAAGCCTGCGTGTATAGGAGAAGGTGGCTTTGGAACACTCAGCTATTATCTGAACCAATCACAGTTCTTTGGTTTGTCCGATCACAACCATTTGGTTAGGACAATCACTCACATCTTTTACCCATTAAATGTTCGAATTTTTTTGAACCAATCACATCTGTGACCCTTAGCACTAGTCATAGCAGTTCCATGAAAATTAAAAAATTAATAATCCCCTTTCTAGGCATGGTAGACACAGGCATCCAGGCTCGTGATGGGGAAAAAAAAAAAGTCAGCTATAAATTGCTTCCAACAGCCCAGGTTGGAACTGCGGCTGCTGGACCTAAGGTAATCAGTTACAATTTTTACATAGTGTCTCAAGAAGTCCTTGCACTGTTCAAGATGACTTCTGCTGGCATGAGGGCAGTCTATCTGTCTGATAGAACGTTGGCTCAGGGAAGTTCAGGGAGTAAGAGACAGTCCAATAGCTACCAAGTAAGGAGTCAGATTTCTCTATGCCTAGCGGTTTCACTTACTTGTAGAAAAATTAGTGTTATATTATAAACTTCACAGAGTTCATCCTAAACAGAAATAATGACTTTACCAGTACCTTAGCATGGCAGCATACCTGACCAGTACAGGAGGAGTCCCTATGGTCAGTCTTGAATGCCAGTCACAGTTGTACTCACAGTCACAGATGATAACACTGAGAATCAGCAATAGTACTGAAGATAAAATTAGACCACAGGTCTCCAGACATATAGTTTAATCCTTTTGTATGATATCTGCAGCATTTATTTGACTGAAGGCTAATGAAATGACTGATAAGGAAGTCACAGATATTTTGGGATTGCAAAATATAACCTTTACTCTATAAAACAGGATCCAAGAATACTACATAAAATAAATTTGGACAGCTTTGAACCTAACATGAAAAACTTGATTTTCTTCTGATGTTTTAAGAGTTAAGATTTTATGGAATTAAAGAATCAAATGCAGGCCAGGCAAGGTCTGGAAGGAGAGAGGCATAAACTGGGATATCTAGACATTCAACGTTGCCAGATTTAGCAAATAAAAACACAAGATACCCAATTAAATCTGGATTTTTAAATCCAAAGACTAAATTTTAATATAAGTATGCCCTGTGCCTTTAGGGGAATACATTTATACAATAACTCATAATGTGTCAAAATTTAATTGTATCCTTTATTTTATCTGGCAACCCTAAATCTGCTAGGATATTTAAGATGCTCGCAAATCATTACTAACAAAGAGTGACTTGTGTAAATATATGTAATAGTAATAATAATGAGAACACATTACAAATAATGATTTCCAGAGAATTGCTGTATTAAGAAAAGTTATCAGTGGTGATATGAATAGTAAGTATATCAATACCTTTAAAAAATTCTTTCCCACAGAGTTATGTAAAAATGGAAACACAGTAGAAATTTCCTTGATATGCATATGAGTCAATTACCTCAGTAACTAGGATTTGAATTTGTAAATGTCAGTGGAGTAACTCAAATTCTGCAACTTTTATGAGCATCCATACATTTGGGAAGCAAACATGGAATTAAAACTCAGTTTCTCATAGCTCTCTGGCAATAAGCTGCCTTATATTCAGAGTGTGACAGAGACATACAGACCTGTGGTCCCAAACATTTCTCCCAATTCTTTTAGAATGTTATACTGGCAAGAAAATGATACTGAGTAAATTCAGTTTTATGTACTCTCTGGGACCTCTAGCTAAGAATCTGAGGACTCCTATATCTGAGCCTGCTATTAGAAGGCAAAATGAATGATTGAATGAATAGATGGATGAATGGATGAATGAATGCATTAATTGTGAATATAATTTAAAGTTATATTAAAAACAACAAATAAATAAAATAGATATGAACAATTTTTGTAAGTTGAATTGTAGACAAGATAAAGAGTTAATGTTTATATGGTTCTGTCGCCAGCTATCAGTTCAAAGAAAAGCAAAGCATTAGCAACAAGAAACACTTCCTCTTAAATCTGGCCAAGCTATTTGTTAAAGCTGGTTCACATTAAATGTTTGTTAATTCAATTTATAAAAGTCAAAGCGCAGTGGCCACTGTCTGCTGCACACAAAGAGGGCTATATATGCACAGGCGGGCACACAGCCAGCATGCAGTGGCGTATACACTGGTATCTTGTATATAAACATTGTTTGAGTCTCTAATAATCAAAAAAATTTAAAACTCTTTATGGTTCTAATATCCTTACAATGCAAAACAAATATTGAATTTCCTGTGTTCAGTTCCTGTGTTCGGGCTGTGGGCCCTCTTGTTGGCAACCAGCTGGATATGAGTGATTTTTTTTTTTTTTTAACATTTTCTGAAGGTCAAAGTTTCCACTTGCACTAGGAACAGAGAAGAATTTGCCAGTGAAGTAGAAGGAGAAATTTTATGTTGTAATTTCTCTTCTAAATAATTAGGATGCTACATCTCATACAGTTTCTCAGTTAGATGCTTCTTTCCAATTTGAAAATGCTTATGTACAAGTGAAACAAGTATATCTCATGAATACTTTAGGAATTACTTTTCATTCATAATATAATTTTATGCAAAAATAGTAATAAAGCAGAATAATGTTAAAATATTTAGGATCAGTTATGTCCCAAGGCAGATATCACTTGTTATATGTATTAACATATGGTATAAGAAAAGTCACTAAAGGGGAGAAGATGAGAAAGAAAAATCTTCCTTTATTCTTATGGTTTCTGTTTATTTGTGAAATTCTACTGTACAATCTTGTTACCATTCCCTGAACATAAGTCTTCAGGCAAATGATATAAATGTATGTTAACCTTCTCACATATCCCTGTCAGAGAGTCTTTATGTATATCTTCCAGACATCCTACTCTATGATGTGGAAAGTGAGCAATAAATAATATTTGCAAAGTCTTCACCAGACGACAGTCCACAGATTATGCATACATAATGACTTTCCCATGGTTTTAACCATTTGAAAAAAGAAAAAGAGAGCCTTCTACTGAACAATGGTCAGTAGTCAGTGTATGTCTAATGGTGGTCTAGTTCAAGGTTACTCTTCCTTTTCTTCAAGAATCATTCAACAAGCATTTACTTTGTGGCTGTGCTTACAGCGATTTTTGTTGAGTGTGTGTGTGGGGGTGGGTGGGAGAGACAGACAGACAGACACAGAGACAGAGTGCAGATTATAATGTCAGCTTAACTTAAATAGATCCCACTGGAATGTCACTCCAAATGGCCCACAACTTGGCACTTATTCAAAAAAAGAAGAGGACAATTAAGAGATTAAAAATCAAAGTAGATGTCTGATATAATGTAATACAAAGAGCAGGTTAATGGACTGTTTGCTGCCACTGGTGGTTCCACCGTGTTATTTTCCATTGTTAACTGGGTTGCCATAATATTCTGTGAATGTCATTTAGTTTTCAGTCCAGAATGTCACTTAGGCATGGGAAGAATGTGTTTTGTTGATGAAAAACTTATCTGTATGTAATACTCATATGGACTTCATTGCTATTAAACCAAGATGCTTTATTTAGCCAACAATCTGGAATTTAAAAAAAAAATTCCTTTGCACTAAAGGCATCCCTGTATCTCATGTTAAGACCAACCTAAATATCTTAGAACAAAAGAGAAACATTCAATCAGTGCTTTGGCAACCTCTGACATGTTGTTTTTCTTAAAACAAGCATGTTTTCCTTTGCTTTCTTATGCCTACCTTTCATTTATTTTTATTTGAACAAGTACTTTTCCATTTGAACAGACAGCAGAGCCACAAGCTGTGACAAACTTCATACCTCTCTTATATCTTCCAGTGATCAAAAGATGAGGACCAGATTTCGGGAAAGGGGGAGTGGACATTGTGGATTTGGCTATCTGAAGATCAAATTTTAAAGCTAGATTTGCTTCTTCCTTGATTCACACTGGGCAAGCTATTGGATGTCTTTGGCCTCCGTTTTCAATCTTTAAGGTAAAGACAGTTTAGGTCTTAGATTATCCTGAGGAAGGTGGAAACACCAAGCATCTGTGGCAAGTTCGTCACTAGCAGAATACTTATATAAAGCATCTCAGAGTCCATGAAATGGATAGAATTTCACAAGAGACTCAAGAAGATGAACTCTCAAAGAGAGTTATCCAAACACAATAATGTTCAAGTATATTTCTAATTAAAAAAAGTCTGAGGGTCAAAAGTATTTAGATCAATAGTGAAAAGCAATTATGTATACTCCGTTAATTTTAATAATATAAGGTTCTTTGTTTTAAATCACATACATAATAAGAAATTAATTTGAAAACTGAAATTAAATGGATATCGTAAATGTGGAAATATTAGCATATGTGCTGAACAATGAGACTAGTTGAAATCACTATATTTCAGCATTTAATTTTGCTCTAATCTAAGCAATCATGTTAAAATTTTAATAACGAAATAATGTAATTTCTATTATAAAATACCTCAATATAAAAATTCTGTAAGAAATCTTTTTTTGTTTGTTTGTTTCTGTAAAAAGTTATAAAGGGGGTTTACTCTTTATTTGGAAGGTCATAATCAAGATATCAGGCTGTTTTTCTCAAGCCATCGAATAAATATTCCCAGGAGAATGATAATAAGTCAACATGTACATAAGCCACAGATGACTTAAAAGATCGAATTAACAATTTCTGGAAATTTTTACATATGTTTACATGTTTATATTGATGCCACACATATCTTATCAAATATCAAATGTGTATTTACTCTTATAGTATACCATATTAAGAAATATTCTATTCTGATAAGCCTAAACCTGGAATTACAGGAGCAAAGTTGTACTTCTCTGCCAATAAGATCCTGTAGAGTGTTTTCTGTTCTGATTAATGACAATATTTTCAATAGCATTGGAAGCAAAAATACTGACTTTCCCATGTAACCATATATATCCTTCATTCAAGACTGGAATAGAATAATAAAATAGGGCTTAAAAATACATATTTAGAAAGCCAAGTGGTTGTCTGTTACATTACACTAAAACGAAATTCATTCTCAAATGTGGACCTCGGAACACCTGCCTTGGTAAGTCCTGAGAATGCTTATTAAAATAAAGACACTTGCTTACAGTTCAAAGAGTGATCACTTCTGAAATGGAATCTTCATTAGAACTCATTAAAGAATTGTTGCATAGACATGTTACCATAGTAAATGTGGCAAATAATTTAGGATGGTTGAGGAGTCTGTATTCCTACACAGCATCTTTATTAAAAGCAATTTTATTCTTTGAGAATTTCACACAATGTGTTTGGATCATATTCACCTGCAGTGCTTCCATACATGCCACTTTTAATGGAAGCCTTTCAATGAAAGCCCAGTCATGGCTAAACTACTCAGGAAGTTTAGGTCCAATTGATGTTCACAGTATGTTTGGAATACAGAAGAGCCTGGTGGAGGTACTGTCCTATCAGGACCTTTGAGCATTTTACTTAGAATATTGGTCATCTGGAAAATGTGAGACATTCTGGGTTGCCAGAATCACTATAAAGAGGGTCAAACATATTTCCAAAGTACTTCTTATATCTGCTTAAATATGTGAATCACTTTTTGACTGGACACAAAACACTGTCCTGTTGTGTCATGTGAAATCAAAATTCCCAGACTTTAAGGGATGCCATATTGTATGACCTTTTCATATTAAACCAGACTCCATCATACAAAGCCTCCCAGGACTGTCAACTCATTCACAAGTAGAATTTCAAATGGTAAGATAAAAGGCAGGTGTAATTTTAAATTATGTTTTCCTTAAACATAAAGGCCCAGAGAATCTCTATCTTAGATAGCATCTTAGGAGACAAGCTTCTGCACCTCCTCTAAAGTATTCAGTGATCAAGACTGACAAGGATCTTCAACCTCCTGAGAGCACAACACAAAGAAAAAAAATCAGCATCAAATCCAGCCTCATACTACTGAAGAGTAGTCTGCATTCAGTGTCACAAATCCCCCAGGCGATTCGTATGCATAGTAATATCTTACAAGCAATGCTGTAAAATGCATTTTGAAAACCAGAGCCAAGGACAGTGAGAGGAATAATTTTAACCTGAAGAATTTCAGTTATCAGTCTTACAGTTCAATCACCTTGACCCATGAAAGACTTCAGTGGTTCCCCCCACCCCCAAGAACATCTGCTCTGAGTCAGGATTTTTTTTTTTTTCTCAAGAAACCCTCCCGTCTGAAGACTGTGTAAAACAGTACATTTTTGAATCGAGAGAAGCAGCGATCAGTGTTGCAGTTTGTAGCTTTCTTGGCCCATGAACAAATTTTATTTATACTAAACCTGTCCCACAGAATCAGAACTTTGTCTGCCATTTTAATCGACTCCCCCACAGAGGACTAGCCTATTTCCCAGCTCCACCAGGGAATGCATCATCCCATCTTAGCTGACAAAGAATCAGAGACTTTCTAAATTACTGTTCCCAAGCTGCTCAGAGTCCCAAGCACAGATTCTGAATCAGGTGCGTGTGAACCACAGGCAGAGCTTGTGTTGTGAAGGAAAAGATGAATCCCAAGCCTTTACAAGCAAAATCCTCAAGTTAATAAAAGCCATGCACAGCCTCAAGTCCATGTAAGGTAGGGATCAGCCCGCAGGAACAAGGTTCCCATCGGAACCTTCCCAGCACAGTCATGACTCATGCCCAGAGCCATCTTGTCCCTGCAAGAAAAGCATAAATCATCGCCCATTCTGAAAAATGATGCCAAAAGTGCATTTTATTCAAATGCATTCCTTAAAATAATTGCTGAGAAAAGAATACAAGTGTATTCGACCGACAGCCGACTCTTCAGCCTGTACATCTGGAGGGAAAATATGTTATGCAGTAACTAAATGGATTCTAGAGATGCTGGGAATTCCTCTGTGTACTAAAGTCCAGAAACTATGAAGCCTGCTTCATTCTCTTAAAGAAAAACAAAAACAAAACAAAACAAAACAAAAAAAACTTTTGCTCTTTCTGTTACATCCTGAAAGTAACTTTCTGAGTATTCTACTGTAAACTCTACTATATTTCCTTCATTTTTATTATTTATTTCCTTTTAACTAACAGCTCTGAAAATTACATAAGATTTCTATTTCTATTAAAAAATTTTTTTCTTTTCACTCGCCTAAATCTTCCACTAGCATGAACAGAGTTCCAGTATATTTCATAACTTTATAACGCTGCTCTCCTCCCGATACCCCTCGTTAGCTAATCCTCTTTAAATGCACATTTATTGCCTCACATTACCTATGCTGTTATATATTTCTTGTTATCCAGAAGCAGCCACTGAGGCACGGACACTTGGGTGACTGTGTCTTAAGGGATTCTGTGAAATGCTGAGAATGTAGTGGACCTGTGCTAGGGACGAGCAGAAAGTTCGTGAGAAGTCTATTAGCAAACAAGTCCATCCCTCTGATGTAAGAGCCTAAATTTTGTTCTGTCGGCTGAGAGCCAAACATCTGGGGTATTCAGTTATCAAATCCCTGACAGCCATTATTTGAGGGCTAGTTCTGGGAACACTTTCTTATTGTGGCTTGACCTGTGCTTAGACTAAGTGTGGTAAAACATTAAAAAAAATAATCCCACAACAAAACAATAAAATCCTTTTGAGGTACAGTTACTCATAGTGATCAATCTTAGGGATATGAACGCAGCAGTCAAAGAGATAAGAGCAAAGAGATCCATAGCATCTTCTCCATCGCAGTTTCAGTTCACCAATCCAGCCCAAAAAGGCGCTCCTACTGAGCACTGATACAGCCAACACGTAGTCTTCTCCAGAAATTGCTGTTTTTGTTTGACGGCTATTAGCCACGACTTGCCTCCTACATAAACCTTCTCTCTCAGGCTTTGATGACAATAAATCCCATGAGCCTACTCCTTTTTCTGCTTGCCACTCCTTCTCATTGTGCTGGGGCATCTTCCTGCAGCCAACCTCGAAAGGTTAGAATCCTCCATTGTACAGAGTCCGTGCTAGATGAGCTCATCTGTTGTTACAGCTCAAGTTACTTCCTAACCATATCAAACCATGTACAAACTTGTGTCTCCAAGGTCACAGAACTCTTGACAAGTGAGGTGGATGGCTCATGTGGCACAGGTTATCACATAATTGCTTCAAATTCAACTAGTGGAGCTAAATATGAATTTCTTCTCCTAGAATTAAGAAAATGGCTTAATGTTTCCTACCTCTATGAATAACATCACATTCCTTTCAGTTAGTCAGACTGAAAAACTGTAGTCAACCTTGACATAATCTCCATATTTCCCTCCCCCATATTATCCATCTTAATTGAACTTTATCAATTGTGTCCCATCAGTAGTCCTTTTTTAGTAGACCTTTCTTTAGTCCGAATTCCTTTCCATTCCCCATGTTTTCTCATATGATTTCTTTAAATGAGTTTTTCTCCGTTATTCAGAATAAACTTGAACTCTAAGGATATCACCTCCTGCAACTTTGTCTCTTCTTGGCTTCTGCCTCATCAACACTACTCTCTTATTCTCTGCCCCACTTTCTCTACTCTGCCTGCACTTCCCTCTTCCTGGTTCTAGAATTTGTAGTCATCCTTTGGCCTTTGGATCTTAATATCTTCTATCTAGTTGTACCTCTCTTAGTACAAGCCTCATTTCACTATCGTCTACTCATCTTTTAGAAGGAAGTTTAATATAATTTTCTCAAGGAAGATCTCCCTGATTTCTTTTTGATCCCTTAAACTAAAGAATACATTCTCCTTGATTCCTATTTAAGACATCAACTTATTCTCTTAGCTCCTACTGTAATTAGTTATTTGGGTAATTAGTTGCCTGCTTCCATGTAAGCTCCCTGAGAACAGGCAGTATGTCAATTTAATTCCCTTCTAAATACTCAGCAATTCCTGGCACCTGGTAAGATTTCTTCCTGTGTTGTGCAAATGCAACAATTCCCAACATGCAAGACTAGAATAGTTACTCAATGGGTTTTTTTTCTAAGCTCATTCACAATTTCAAAAATTCTTATTTTCCTTAGATTAGGTTGTATGTCCTCTTCCTTTTATATTCTACTATGTTTCCAGAACATAGAAAGTGTAGGGCATCATCCTAATAAGAATAGAATCTGTATTAATTTGTTAGTTTGATTCAACAAAAGCCAACAGATTTGAGTCGCTTAAGCAACAGAAATTGTCTCATAATTTAGGGGCCATGAGTTTGAAATCAAGGTACTTATAAGACTCATTCCTTCTAAGAGACAGAAAAACAAGATATGTTACTCTGAGGGGAGTACTCTTAGAGGCTTGCCTTCTTTATTTTCACATGGCATTCTCCTTAAATATGACTCTGTGTTTGAAACTTTATTTTTATGAGATCAATCATATTGGATCAGGACCTGTATTAAGGATCTCCTCTCATTAAACATATCTATAATGACTTAATTGGAAAAATAAGTTACTGAGGGTAAAGTATTTTGACATAGGAATTTGAGGAACATAGTTCAACCAGAAGAGGAGCCAATGATTTTTACATATGTAAAAGACACAAACCTTTGACTATGGATAGAGTGTGTTGAATCAAGGCTGAAGAAAATATTGGAGGAATAAAGAATGAGGGTGTAGAAAACTATCAGCTCTTCTGATGGTCAGGTATTCATTGATACCAATGAATGCAGTATCTCATATGCATTGTCAAGGATCAAAACCTGGCTCTGTTGAGTTTCCAGAAGAATGAAGTTCCCTCCATGGGGGTCATTTCTTCTCATTGATATGATGGTGTATTTTTAGAATCAAGAAATATATAATACTGGAAGAAAGATATGAAACTAGTTTAGCTGTTGTGTAATTATAACCTTGTATCCTCCCCATTCCCAGTATCTCATCATAATATTCAGAAGTAGAGAGCAAGACACAGAGAGAAATGTGTCCAAGTGTTGAGAGAAGTTCATCCACGAAATGAATTACTATATAATTTTGTTTCTAAGAATACTTTTTACATAAAAATTAACATAGGTATTATTCCATATTTACTTCTTGCTACAGTATAGGCATTTTAAGCATAATATAGGGAAATCAAGTAGAAAAAGGAGATTCTCCATCTTTGTAAAGGTGGGAGTGTATATTGTAGGGGCCATCAAAGAGTCATCACATTTAGCTTACTATCATATTTAGCTTACTATCTTTTCTATGCCTGTTCTACTTCAATCCATCTTCCTCCTTTTAATTTTATGCCCACCCAGTTCTCATCACTCCAGACCACGTAACTCTGGGCTTCATCCCAAGAGGAAAGTTGTCCAATTTATTTTTTCCCTCCCTCCCAGCCCTTGGCAAGTCTGTTGGGTGACCCACTCAGACACCTCAGAGGGAGGTACCCCCACCCCCTCAAGCCACAAGCAACAAAGCCTTAGTCATTTCATGCTCTTGGCTTTGTCATCATTTTGATTTCTTGAACATTGCTTTGGCATTAACTCATTTCACTTATGTAAGAACAGGCAGAGATAGTTAAGGGTGTCTCTTGCTCAGGAACAACAACAGTATAAAAGTTAGCATTGCAACTTCCTAATGTCCACAAGACAATGGTCACTTTGCCAAAGTAATTGTGAATCAAAGGACTATTTGAATAGTTAAACTAAACTCATTTTTTTTCTGTGCTTAAGTGTATGTAGTAAGCCAAATCAAACCATTCTTTAATCTAACATTTTAATAATTTTAAGGTTCAACTATCACCTATCATCTACAAAAAAAGAGAGAAGATATATTATTAACAAATGAAAAAGGTGTACCAGAAAGAAATGGGATGAAGAACAAGCTCCACATTAAGTGTTAATCACCCACAAAACCACTTTCACTTTCCACAAGCATGATAAAAAACGCATCTCTCTAAAATTGTACACATAAATAATAATGAGATTCACAGGATGTATTTTTAGTTTTAATCTATTTATTTTTGAGGTTACAAAAAAATGTTACATTTTAATTAGGCATTTCTTTCTTCCTTTTCCTCCCTCCAAACCCTCCCACATACCCTTTCCGGCCCTTCTTCAAATTCATGGCCTTATAAAAAATTAATTGCCAAGGCATGCATATATGTTCTCAAATATAATCTGTTCAGTCTATATAATGTTATGTTGTATGCATGTTTTCCAGGCTGACCATTTGGCACTGGGCAACTCATTGGTCTCTCTTTTTCCTGCCCAGCTTTCCTCAGTTGCCTATATACACTTTGTGTAGAGTCGAGGTCTGTGGGCTTTTCCTCCATCCAGTTTTTCATGTTTATGGCTGTGTTCCTTGCTCAACTCACCTTTGGGAAGTCCTGTTAGTGAGATGTCAGAGGTGTAGCTTCCGGCATCACCAGGACACACAGTATCACACCAAACTCCCTGATTCCAGAGGTCTTAAAAATTCTTATGGCCCTGCTTTCACAATATTCCTCAACCCTTATATAGGGGAGTGTTTTGTAGATTATCCACTGGGAAAAGTATCCACAGCTCAGGGTTTTGACTGGCTGTGGATTTCTATAATGGTCTCCATCTGTTTCAAAGGAAAGTTTCCTTGTCAAGGGGTAAAGACTACACTTACTTGCGGGTATAAGTAGAAGTGTTTACGTTTTTACAGATTGTTGTTAGGAATTATGCTGGTTTAGTAAATTAGTGGTTGTAGATTCTTCTCCAATAACTATGACTTCACTAGCACTAAATAGTTAGCCAGATTTCTAGTACCATGGATTATCTTCCTCTTGTTGAGTAGGTCTTAAGCCCAATTAGAAAGCGGTTGGTTATCACCAAGGCATGTGCCCTGCTGCTGAATCCTAACAGTTATTGTGCCATGTTGGTCATTGGTGTGGTTCACAGGTGTCATAGCTAGGTAAGAAGGTTGCCCCCCTTCTTTAGAAGCTTGGATGATCTCTTCTGGTTCCATGAAATAGTCTTCAGGGAGGGGAATCCTGTGTTGAAGTGTTATGAGAATTTCTTCACATTTGACATATTCAGATCTAAGTAGCAGCATGAAAAATGGGATAGCTACATCAAAGGTATGCTAAGGAGAAAAGAAGTATAATAACACAACTCCATTAGAGTTGGGAACGATTATTCTGCCATATAAAGAAACAGAAGAGAACACTTCCTCCTGCAGAGAAGGTTCATTTTATCAATGGCATATATTTGTCTAGTAGGACACATTTTCACTCTACTACAAGGCAGATGACAATGAAGGACTGACTGATAGGGAGAGTGCAAAGAAGCAACGTTCTTAGGGTAAGAATAACTCTGGAGTGTAACTCATTCTCTAGATGTCTCCAATGGATTATGCACAATTGTGTCACCAGAAAGGGAGCATCCTTGCCTCACCCTGCTCCCTCTGCTTCTTGCACTCCTATTTCGTTTGAGATCTCTCTCCCAGTAAATCTCACTCATATGAATCTCTATCTCAGGCTAAACTCCTAGGGCCAAGTACCATATGTTTTAGACACACACACACACACACACACACACACACAAAGTATATGTTATTAATGGAGAGAACTACCCCATTTGGAAAAGCCATAAAATTACAAGTAGCAGAGAATGGGACTGAACCTAGGGTTTTTATTTAAATTTTGTTTACCTGCAGTGTACTATACAAAACTATTTCCTTACCTTGAGAGGGGATGGTTGCTTACATTTTATATATTTCCTATCAGGCAGTCCTTGGCAGCAATCTGCCCTGGAGTAGGGTGAAAATATGACCTAATGGGCAAATTTCTCCCATCAGGCCAAAGAAAGTTCTCTGGAGAAACAAACAAACAAACAAACAAACAAAAAATCCATTTGCATAATACCTTCAACACATGTCACTGATCATGATAATAAATCAGTTATAAAGGAGATGTGCTACAGTTTGTTCTTAACATAGAGTACAGTTTTCCATTGGGATTAAAGTAATAGATGGAAATAATATGAGAAAGGAGAAGCAGGAAGAATAAATAAGAGGGGGTACAAAAGAATGGTAATGGGGGGGTCAGAACAAAAAGGTTTCAACAGATTTTTGTTTTAGTAAGATTTAGTCTTCTAGGTGACCTCTAGTTCTGCACCCTGGCTGGTCATTTTTCCTTGCTAATTCCTTTCAGTGTGGAACAGTTGGAAATGTTTTAATCATGGGCTGAGCCTCATTGCTGGAGTTGGCTGAAAAATGACTTTTCTCCTCAGAAGTCTGAGCAGTTTCCAGGGAGGGCTTGTAAACTAAGTTATCTCTGGTGATGACCACATCTGTGTGCACATCTGTGGTGCAGAAACAAGCCATGTAATAAAGCGTATCTTGTGCTCCATGACTTTCTGCCATGTGGGCTGGCCTTTCCCACCACACTCAACACACCCTTCTGTTATAAAAAAGAATTTGAATATAGAGGAGCAACACCCCACCCACAGAGTGAGAAGGAATCTTTTCTGTTTTTCATTTTGTATTCACACAAGGCAAACATCACAGAATTCATTTAATATTTCTAAAAGGAGCCCTCCCTTAAGAGATGTAGCTTGTCTACTGTGTGCCAGTCCTGACTAAATGTTTGTATCATTCAAGTGGATTCTTAGAGGAAACACTGGGCCAGGCCTCTTACTGCCCATTCTACAGGTGGGAAATTTAATTAGTAGGGTAATATGATTTTTCAAAATCAGAGACAAATATTCAAAGTCATGTCCAAAGGACTTCCAAGCCTAGGTCTGACAGACTAGTGGTGAGACACTTAGATTCTCAAATTCTTAACCCCATCTAAGTAAGAACACACTCTGCTTCTCAAAGAAATGGCTTATACAGAAGACCTTTGCCCTTGAAGGAGCCCTTGTCCCTTTCATCCAAATCTAAACAATGGAGTGTCCAGTGTGTCTTAGTGAACACTCCAAACAATGAGTCTGAGACTTTTTTCTCAAGCAATTTTATATATTGAGCAAAGAAAGAATAGAAAAGTAAAGAAAAGAAGAGAAGGGGAGGGGAGGGGCGGAGAGAGGAGGGAAGGGAAGGGGAGGGGAAGAA
>NC_034592.1:120495722-120502037 GCF_900095145.1 Mus pahari | reverse complement strand
AAAAAAAACTAAACTAAACTAAAAACTAAAGAACAGAAGGAAGGAAGGAAGGAAGGAAGGAAGGAAGGAAGGAAGGAAGGAAGGAAGGAAGGAAAAGAAAGAAAGAAAAAAAGAAAGAAAGAAAGGAAGGAAGGAAGGAAGGAAGGAAGGAAGGAAGGAAGGAAGGAAGGAAGGAAGGAAAAGAAACAAACAAAGTAAGTTGCGAGATCTCTTAGTCCTTGGCTTCTTGGCTCTAAGTCTAATTTCTAATTTTAAGTAATGGAGAAGTACTTACATTTATTTAATATCTGAAACCTCTCTCCATCAGTCAGAATGACAGACAAATTTACACTGGAAATGTTAGCAGCTACTTGTGGACTCTAGCTCGATCTGATGAGTAACATCTCTGAACTGTCACCAACGCCACTAAAATAAATGCATATGAAGTTTGGGGACAATAGACTGCACCTTCAAGAGAAATACCTAAGGTTTTCTTTGGCTTTTTCCTGAGACCATCCTCGACACTACAAATACACCACTAGGCTTTGAAGTACATAGTAGGGTTGCAGCTTTAACAACTGCTGCCAAGAAAATACTAGTATTTTCTCTGTTTTGCTGAGAGGGGATTAAGACACAAAAGTACTAGTGCTTTAACCTATGATGAAAAGGTAGTGAGCTGACATAACTATGATTTGGCTCAACCTGTATGACTTCATAGCTTACAATTCATAGATGAGCATTTCCAAGATACTACATGCAACTCACATGAAATGTCAGGGAATAAAGCATCGTCTTATTGAATGACATCATTTGTTCGCTACAGGAAAGATTTGCAGTTTCTCCTGTAAAGAGCACTTTAAGATTCTAGCCAGACCAAATTGAATCAGTAGTCAAAGGCGAGTTCAAAGCTCCTTCTTTCCAACATATTCAGGAATACTAATGTGAACTACATTCAAGAAAAAAGATGACAATTTTGAAGATGCTTGCACCTTTTTGAAACTATATGCTTGTGTGGAGCCTGACATTACTCAGTAGTACAAAGGAAGATGGTTACAACTAGATTCAGAGGTGACAACCAGTACTTTTACATAAAATTGCAAAAGCCAAAGTATCATTGGGAATGATTTTTTTTTTTTTTTTGTCATTTACATCAGTTGAGAAAGAGAAGATAGGTAAGTTTCCTTATCAGCACTGCTTCCAACTGGGCATGGGTTAGTAACATCTCCATGGCACAGTTTTTACAGTGTCAGGAGGAAAACTGTAAGGATATTAGCTGTTAAACTTGAGGCACTGATACTAAGGGAAAAACTTAACATTGCTGATAAGACATAGGTGTAGGGTTTCGATAATGAAAGTTTCTAGTTGTCTCCATGAAAACTGAGCATAGAGTTATTACATATACAAAATTACAGTAGATCCCGTGTGCCAGCCCTGTCCCTTATGTAAAATGTATTTAAGCATTCATTTAGAAGAATCAGTAAAATAATCTTCAGGAAAACCTGTAGGGGTATTCCTCTAGTTCTCTCACTTCCTTTACCTTTTACTTACTTCTGCATATTCAGAAGAGACCAGGCATCAATATAAAACATGAAATGCTGAATCTGCTATAAGGGAAAGTAGGGAATATGCTATAATATATAACCACAGATAAGCACTTTATTAACTGGATTCTTGTAGCTCTGGAAACAAAACAGATAATTGATAAATGTTCATTTATGAAACGAAAATGTTTCTGTCTAGCAAAAGAAACATTCAGTGTGTAAAGAGGTAGTCTAAATAATAGAAAAATTATTTTACAAATATACCGAACAGATTAATATTTAGAATGTACAAAGGATGAAAAAATTCTCAAACATTAAAAAAAAACAAGAAAACTCAATACAAAAATAGGCTACAGATATGAATAGATAGTTCCAAAAATAAGAAATATGAATGGCTAGTAAAAATTATTTTAAAAATCAACACTGCCATTATTATCAGGACACTAAAATTTAAAAGTACTTTTATATCCCATCTCACCCCAATTCAAAGGGCAATCATCAAAAAACTCAAACGACAACAAACATAAACATGAATGTGGGGATTGGTGAGCCCTAAATTCTGCTGATGGGAATGAAAAATGGTATAGTCATTATGGAAATCAGTGTGAAGATTCCCCAAAAGGTAGAACCAGAGGTACTGTATGTTCAAGCTATCCTACCTCTCACTACAATGATATTTGCCTATTCATGTTTATTTGTGCTATATTCTCAATAGTTAAGAAATAGGGGCAGCTGGAGCCACTGGTCCTCCCATGTGTCCTCTTTGGTAGTTTAGTCCTTGGGAGCTCAGGGGGTCTGGTTAGTTGATATTGTTTTTCTTCCTATGGGGTTGCAAACCCCTTCAGCTCCTTCAGTGATTCCCCTAAGTCCTCCATTGTGGTTCCTGTGGGAGTTGTTGGGGAACACCCTCATAGATAGATGCAGGGGGCAGGGGATACAAGATAGGAAGTTTGTGGAGTGGAAACCAGGAATGGGGATAATATTTGAAATTAAATAAATAAAATAACCAATAAAAAAGAAGACAACAAGAAAGAACAGGAAATAGCATAAGCATGAATGTTATTCAACAATAGAACTTATTTAATGCTAAAGAAAAATAAAGCTGATAGGAAAATGAATGAAACTTGAAAACTTTATACAGAGTGAGGTATCACAGGCACAGAAAAACTTATATCAAATGTTCTCCTTTATATGTGGATTTTAATATAACATGTTCCACTTAGAGTTTCTATAGAGTTTTTAAATCTAGAACCCAGCTATTGAGAGGGCGAAGAGATCTCAGGTAATTTGAATAAATAAGGGATGGACACTGAAGGAGGGAGTTTAAGGAGGTGAAAAGGAGAAAAAAAAGTGAAAAAGTTCTGGGAGGGTTAACCAACATGAAGATGACATGAAGAAACCCTATGGAAACTACCAATCATGTTACAAGTTTGTTTTAAGTTGGGAGGGGGCTGCTTTACATGACTGGAAAAGTTTCTTCTTGAAACCATAGTAGTTTACTGAACTAAAACTCTAGTGTCTAACATGGGTTACCCCCTCCCCATGAGCTGTTGGTCAGGAGTATCCTAAAGACTCTCTAAATAATGCAGACTCTTGGCAGTCTTGTTGGTACCAGAACAAAATGAGAAGCCTTGTTTCCAAAGACACCACAGAAAATCATTGCGTGACGCAGAGAAATGAATGTAGAACGGAACTGAAAGGCTCCTCATCTGCGAGCTTGCATTATGCTGGATGCTGTGGCACTGGCTTCTGAAAGAGGAAAAAAAGTATTAGTGGTTTTATCCAGTAATAAATCTTACAAATTATGACACTAAGCTGCCTGAGATGATAAGCCCACTTCGTTAATAGTTAATAGTGTCTTTTAGTGGAGTTTCCAACTACTCTATGATTGCATTTCTGGTCCATTCCACAGGAAGGGAACCAATACCTGGTAAAGTTAACCAACTCAAAATCCCATGATGGGACAAGTCATGGGCTCTTCAGGGAAACTTAATTCTGTTTTTTTTCAGAAATAGTATTGACCTTCCTTCTAAATAGATATTTATGCCCATAGACAATTACCAACCTCATCCTTAATCAGAGAATCTTTTTTGTTAATAATAACAATAATAATAATAATAGTGATTGCTCACAATTCTGAGAATAGATGGTAGCAGTGTTCAGCCCTAAACAAAATGTTTATGAGATATTCTCGAAAGCTCAAGGAACACCATAGAACAGGTACCAGCAAGATTTTAACATCTGGGTGAGATGAAGGAAGCCTAGAAAATGTTATTTTTCTGGGCAATATACAGCCACTGCAAAAATGAGATTTCAACAACTAGATAACTGCACTGGATGTGTCCTAGTGAACCCACTGACAGTCAGTTAAGCACAGGAGTTCAGGACCTCTCCCCCTCACTGCTGACCTATTTCCTGTGGCCAGGAAAGGGTTGGGGGAGAGGAGCTGATACAGGCTTTAGTTCTGTTCCCTGGTGACTTTACCAGGCTCCAGTGGAGAGTACTATCCAACACTCAAACAGATGGCCCTGTTAAAGTGGGCTCACACAACTAAACAAACAAACAAACAAAAAATCACCAATGTGGAAAACAGACTCATAGGGAGGAGGCAAAGTCCAAAGAAATAGGAGGAAGTTAAATGGAAAGAGAGTAACTATGGAAAGAGAGTAACTGGGATGCTTTATATAAATACATAACATTGCCAAAAAGAAAACCTAACTTATTCTTTAAAAAAAGAAAAATTCATCACATTTAAAAAAAAATAAGAATTCTGAAAACGCTATCAAAACACCAAAATACAAAATAGTATTTTCTTATTAATAATAACCTATTCCTTCTTTGTCCTTACTTCTTTCCCTCATTCTCTTATTCTCGATCTTCATTTTCTTATTTTTGTTTGTATTTTTCAAATCAGAACACTTATTTAATCAGAAAAAAATCCACACTCATTGTCTCCCAGGTGCAACTTCCTTATACATAGATAACAAAATGACAAAAATCTCACAGGGACGGGAATACTTCCATTATCTCCAAACAATTTCACTATGGTATTGTTACACTTTTCAAAGGTCCAGAAGTTATCTGTCAATGGGCAACTGTATAGTTAGAATTCTTTAGTTGTCTGCATCAATGTACTTTTTTTTCTCTTTGCCCCATTTTCTAAACAGTTGATTTGGACAACACAGCATCCGTCAAGTCTTTACTCATCATATATGTCAGCAAAGCAATACTGTTCCCTAGCTTCTCTCATCCTTCACCGACTGGTAAGCTTGTGGATTATTAAAATTTGTAAGTAGTGTTGTTGCCACTATAGTTTATTTTTTTTTATGTTTTTATACTATCACTTCCTATTTAGGTTGTCTGTATTTGTTAATCCATTTTATAAATGACTTTTAAATGTTTAACAATGACAGAAGGTGGCAGTAATTTGAATTGTCCAGTTCACATCAAAGTGTAGACCCTACTCACAGAAGCTAATAAAGTGTATTGCATAATTCATTACTTTGTACATAAAACAAATCAACCTTCAAATCTACTAATAATCACCACTGAACCCTGAGAATCCATTCTCATTGTACTGGGAAAATGTTATGAAATAATACAAGCAAAGGGTTTACTAGTTTTCATAGAGTATCATATGCTTTTCTTGCAGGTTAAAAAAAACTGCCAAAAGTATAATACAATTAATTTACATATGTTTACCCACTGAGCTAAGCCTTCCACATTGTTTTTTAATCATGAAATAAGAACTTACACTAATATTCCACAAATTGTTCTGGGAATAGAAACTGAAGGAACATTTCCAAATTACTTTTATGAATCTTGTATTAACTTGATGTCAAATAAGACCAAGATGTAAGCAGAAAATTGTAGGGCAATATCTTTTGATGAACATGGACTCAAAAATTCTCAATAAAATACCTGCAAACACAATTCAAGGAGACATCAAAAATGTTATTAATCATTATCAATTTTGGTATAGCCAAGAAATGTAGAATATACAAAAATCAACAAATATAACCTACCTTATAAAGAGATTCAAGGACAGAAACTTCATGATTATGTCATTGTGAAAATTCCAGAGAATCTAGAAATATGGAGAACATATCTCAACATAATAAATACAAGATACTGCAAGGACATAGTCAACATCTTGCTATATAAAGAAAATTGTCAAAGCATTGCCACTCAGATCAGTAACAAGGTAAGATGTCCACTCTCTTCTCTCCTGTTCAACATATGAAATTTTATAGAAAGCAATAATGCAGGCAAAGCGGCTAGAGGAGACTGAAATAAAAAGGAAAAGAAGACATCCACAAAGTATCTCTAGTTGAAGGTGAATAATTCTATACATAAAGCACACTAATGACTCCACCAGAAAACTCTTACAGTTTATTAAACTCATTCATCAAAGAAATAGGCTACAAAATTAAGGCACAGAAATCCGTAGCCTTCCTATATACACTCTACGCACATACTGAGAAGTAAGTCAGGTAATTCCCATAAAACTTGAACTCACTTCTTCATAAGAATTGAGACCATGATCTTAAATTTTAGAAAAGATTTAGGATATCCAAAACGATGCTAAATAATAAAAATCTGCTGGAGCTATAGTAATAAAATAGCATGATATGACCCAACACCTTTCCTCCCCAACCGAGGAGGGGTGTCCGCCTGGCATCCAGCGCCTTTCCTCACCCGAGGAGGGGAGTGCGCCCGAGAGCAATACTAAGGCTTGGTGTCTACCCAGAAGCGGTCTCCCAGGTCTGAGCCGGAAGGCGAGCCATCTTTGCTC
>NC_034592.1:120492214-120495711 GCF_900095145.1 Mus pahari | reverse complement strand
ATGGGAATCTTTCGGGATAGCATTTGAAATGTAAATAAAGAAAATAATAATAAAAAAAAAAGAATATACTCAAAAAAAAAAATAGCATGATATTAGCATAAAAGCCAGCATCTTGATAAATGAGGTAGAATTGAAGACCCACATATAATCTCCTAGAGCCACCTGATTTTTAGCAAAGAGGCTAAAAAATAAATTGGATAAAAAAAGAACATCTTTAACAAAGGATACTAGTCAAATTGGATACATATGTAAATAAGAATAAAATGCATCTAAATCTCTCATCCTGAATAAAACTCAACTCCAAATGGATTAGACACTTTAGCTTAAGACCTAATGCCTAAATATGATAAATAAAAACTGGAGAAAACATTTAAACTCACTGACATAGAAAATCAGTTTGTGAAAAGCAACTTGATAGCACAGGCATTGGGGCCAACTAACAAAAGAAACAAAATGTTTCTATTCCAGCATAGGACAGCACAGCTCCGGTGAAGAGGCAGTCTAAAAGATGGAATAAAGATTGAGTAGCTATACATTTGACACAAGATCAATATCTGGAATATACACATAACTCAAAAATGTAAAATCCTTAAACATCAAGAAAATAATCCCATTAGAAACAGGGCATGGAATTAAATAGAGATTTCTCAAAAGATGAAATGCAAGTGGCTTAGAAGTGCTTAGAAAAATGTTCAACATCCTTAGTCATCAAGGAAATGCAAATTAAAATTCCTCTGAGAGTTCATGTTACATCTGTCAGAATGGCTAAATGTTGAGGCCCATGCAAGAGGAACAGCAAATGGCTTTAGAACTCATGGAATGCGGCCCACCAGTTAGCACAACCACATTGGCTGTGTCTTGGAGAGGCAGAACCTAAGGACTTTGTGCTATTAAGGAGCATCGCTCTGCTTGTTTTTCTTGCAGTCCCCATGTCCTTCCTAATTTGTGTGCTGGGTAAAAACTCTGTAGGGGTTTCCAGGCCCTCACTGAACAGTATCATTGGTACTCATAGTAGTGCTTGATCTTCATGCATTGTTGCTGGTGCAGATTAACGATTCATCCACCACCCTCAGAATCAATTTAGAGATGTAGATTGTTAGGAATGACCACCACCCTTCCTTACAAAGAATTTGGAGATGTAGATTGTTAGTAAAGTTAGACTAAGATGTTTTTGCTAGTGGCTTTGGCATAGAAAATTCTAGGGAACAATTTGTAGCTCAGAAAGGCACACTCTAAATAGTTGAGCTGGGGATTGTTTTTTTTTTTTTTTTTTTGAGGCCAGGGAACAAGAACAATGGTAGCTCCACCAGCACTAACTAATGTGCTTTTCTTGCAGAAGTTGGACTTTTGATTTCTTGTGCTCTTCTTTGCCCTCAGCTTCTGATATGAGTTAATAAAAAATTGTTAATGAGTGGATATGAACCCCTAGGTTTTATAGTAGAAATGACTGCTTTGTAAAAAAGGCAGATTAATGATTCACCCATCACCCTTAGATTTGCGATTCTTTTAATACTTTTATAAGATCACATTTTAACATAAATAATAAAATAATTGATCCTTTCTTGTAACCACAAATTTTAGCCTGTCAGTTAGAAGAAACTGGCTGAGAAATTTACCTTATGTGCTTACACTTGGTTAATCAATAACAAGTTGCTTAGTTACAAATGTGAGCTCTTGGGAATATTTTTTTTTTATTTATACTAAATAAAGCATTTGATCATGTGAGAGTATTGAGGAACACGTTTTTTTTCTAATGTATATTCATTGTATTCATTCATTTAAAGAAAAATAGAATGTAATCACACTGTAATTTTTATATGGCTTGAAAATTTTGGTGGGATAGTTAAGCTGTGGGAGAAAAAAATTAAAGTCGTTGGAGCCTGCTTGTGAGAGCTTTGCATGTATGTGTATGCATATAAATGGAGCTTCATTTCACCCACTCAATGTATGAATGTGTGTGTGTATGTGTGAAGTTGTTGGAGCTTACTTCATCCATGTGTGATTGTATGCCTGCTTTACACTGTCGCCAAACCCACATCTCTTCTTTATATCTCTGAGCACATTTTCAGAGAGGGTTTGCAACAGCTGATCTTTTTAAAATAAAGACAAATACTGGCATGGATAGTAAGAGTGTAACCACTATCAAATCTGTGTGGAGGTTTCTCAAAAAGCTAGATACAGATCTTTCACATTGTCCATCAACAACACATCTGGGTACATACCTAAAGTCTTGTCTAATCTATGATAGAGATACCTTCATATTCATGTTCATTCCCTTGCTGCTTTGTCCACAATATTCAAGAAAGGGGAACTGCCTAGATGTCCATCATCTGGTAGATAATTAAAATGTGATATATTTACACAACTGAATATTATTCAGCTATAAAAAACCAGTATTATAAGTTTCACAAGTATATGGATGGAGCTAGACAAATAAATTATTCTGAGTGAGGTCACCCACATCCAAAAAGATAACTGCCTTTTGTTTTCTTTCATTTGTGGATATTAGCTTCAAATCTTCAGGTATGTGCTTCATTTGGATTGTCCACAGAGATCACAAGATTAGTAAGGAATTATGGCTGTGGTAAAGGGAGCAGTCAAGGGAGGGTAGATATAACATGGTGGTATAAAAAGTTAAATGGGAATAATGGAAAAGGAAGGGTTAAATTGTGTAAGAGGGCAGGACAGAGAAGGGATTATGAGAAGGGAAAAAATAACACTACAATATTCAAGTTTTGTTTTGTTTTGTTTTGTTTTGAAGTCATATGGAGCCCTGGCCACAGGATCTCCATGACTCACAGCAGCAGGAGGATATCCAAGAGGAGTCTTGCTGAGGGTTCAGTATGGATCATGTAGCAGAAGCCAGAGGCCTTGAATCAGATGTTGACTCATTGCAATGAACATTTGCAAGCAAAGCTATTTGGTCAAAAGGGTAAACTGTGTGGCACACTGTGGCTCTCAGTGCCACTATGGCAAAAAAAGTATACTATGGAAAGGCAGGAAAGACCCAGAAATGGATTGGGACAAGTATAGCAAGACACAACAGCTGTGACTAGTATGAGAGAAAGATGATATGGATAGAAGAGCAGGTTGTTGCCCAGAAGGGTCAGTGACATGTTTTTTTGTTTGTTTGTTTGTTTGTTTGTTTTTAAATCTTTTTTTTTCTTTTGAGGGGAAGTTATAGGGGTGGAGAGCAGATATGGAGGGACTGATAAATGAGTGCTATTGTAGAACATGGTGTGAAGTTACCGAAGAATCAATGAAAGAAATGTTTTAAAAAGTCATTTGGGAACTTACTACTATAAAAGTATCAATAAATGATAGATAGATAGATAGATAGATAGATAGATAGATAGATAGATAGATAGATACATACATACATACATACATACATACATACATACATACATACATACAGATAGAGAGATGACAGACAAATCACACATAGTTGATAGATACATAGATGATAGATAGATAGATAGATAGATAGATAGATA
>NC_034592.1:120487922-120492179 GCF_900095145.1 Mus pahari | reverse complement strand
AGATAGATAGATAGATAGATAGATAGATAGATAGATAGATGATAGATAGATAGATAATAGATGACAAACCAATAGATCATAGATAGATAGAAAGATAGATGATAGATAGATAGATAGATAGATAGATAGATAGATAGATAGATAGATAGATAGATAGATAGATGATGGATAAATATATGATAGATAGATAATAGATGACAGACCATCAGATCATAGATAGATAAAAAGATAGATGATAGATAGATAGATAGATAGATAGATAGATAGATAGATAGATAGATAATTAATGTATTAACATTGAGTTATCTTACGATGAGGCAAAAGTGCTGATACTAGACTCAAAAGTACTAGCAATGAGTTACCTCACTTGAAGCATTATCTAGTGAGCCAAACATTTGAACCTGTATTGCTAATGCTATTGGTTATCCACTAAACCCAACAGTAAAATGCTATTGCTAAAGACACAACACACTTGAGTTACAGTACATTGAGAAATCAGGCTCATGCTATCTGGAAGATTCAGTCTCACTGACTAATTTTCATATTGCTGAAATATGCTATATACACTGTGGAGAAGTAAAATAATCATCAAAAATCTCACCCAGCTGTGAACCCTATCAGATACAGTTAAGAATTAGCATGACAAGACACTCACACTGGTTCAGTAGTAGTTAAGCATCATCAGAGTAACAAGCAACCTTTTTATTGTATGTGAGGCATACTCCACATGATGAAACCCAAATCTGGCACTATTCTTGAATCAAGGACCAATGGCTGTATATGTGATAGATCCTAGCAGAGAATCTACTATTATCATTGTGATAAGTGGTGGTAAAGGTCTTTCTGTCAATAGGGCTCCTCCTAACATTGAGCACTTCCAACAATGGTTATAGATTCCTTTTCATGCCACTCAGACGACTATTAGATTACCTATAATCATCTTGTCCAAAACTCAATTTACTGATGTCCCATTCAGTTAGTTTTTGAAGGAAAGAAGTATCTTCTGACGGCCTGGATGTGAGTTTGCTCTTGGGGACAGAAATGACAAAATTGTCCAAAGTTCTAGAAATAGAATGTCTGAAAGTGAACAAGGAAGCAAAGAAAAGTCTGATTTTCTGATTATAGCTAAAAGCCCTGGGATTTGTAGACATTGTAAGTTCATCACCTGCTTGAAATTCTAGGGTACCATTGTAAGTTCAACCAACATGATTTGCAACATGACCTGAACATTTCCACTCAAGTTGGATATGGCCCTTCTAGATCACACCACTGTACAATCTCTAATCTGTTTTATTCATGTCATAATTTATACGAAATTGAGAGGATTAAAAGGAAGTGAAATATATTTTATGACTAACCTTCCTCTCTCCCAAGGTATCTCCTTAAAGTAGCCTCCTGTTACCAGCATGCAATTTCCGGACGCCCTGAGTAGAAGCATGTCATGTGTCTTATTTCCTCCTAGTCTCCGGAAGCACATTAACAGGCACTTGGCTCACACCAAATCCTGCTGGAAATCCCCAGGTATGCCTTTTACAAAACTAAAAATATAAAGAGGAAATCAAGATGATTTTATTTCACGATAAATAACGTCATTGTTTTGCTTTGTTGTCACAGGTTGTATCGAACTCTACCTCTAACCACACATACAGCCCAACTCCCTGCCCCCCTGCAAAATCTGTGAGCAGGGTTAAGGATGCTTTCCTGAGGCACCCCCTATCAAATGTCTCTAGCATTCCCACCGTCTTGCTATGAAACTATCAGGTTTTCATTGACTAACAACAGTCATATAGATAGACTGTAAGTCTTTTCCTTAAAATACTCCTATCCACGTCCTTTTCCTATAAGACTTGTAAGTTTTTAAATTTTTGATATATATCAACAGAGTTATGAGACCTCCATGGATATTACTTCTCTTTTTTCTGCAAAGTATAGAGCCCCCTGATTATATAGTATTGGGGATTGAAACTAGGACTAGACAAGCTCTCTTCCACTGAGATATAACCAACACTTAGTAACTTTTGTTTCACTAATTTCAAGACAAGGTATCATCAAGTTTCCTAGGCTGCCTCAAACTTGTGATTCTCTTGCCTCAGTCTCATAAGTTCCTGAGAAACACGGGCTTCTATCAGCAGGTTCAGCTTCCCTGAATCGTTTAAGGAATTAGAATTTTGTATAAATTAATCTTGGTCCTCATCTTACTCCATGAACCTTTGAGAATAAATTTTTCTTATGTCTTGACAATTAGCATCGTCCACACAAACCACCCTTAACTAGCTCAGGAAAATGTGGCTGAGGTCAGTTCCACTACAGTGAATCTCTCACTAGTTTTGTTGAGAATTCCTGAGCTATGGGGAGAAGCACTATGCAAGACTAGTCTTTGAGAGAATGGAACCACCAGAGAAGAAAGCAGAAGTGCTGGGGGAGACTGAGTCCTGCGGCCTTTGCTTCAGACCTCTGCTCCAGCCATGCCTGGAGCCAAACTTCCTTAGATCATTTAAGTTCTAAACTGGTACATCCTCTTTCTTAACTTCAGTGTTTTGAATTATAATTTCAGCCACTCTAGATATCCTGTCATTTGCCACCAACTTCATCCTGTTTTAGAAGCTCTCACTTGGTGCCAAGGCATCCCTCCATCCAATCTTTATCAGGAGTGTTCTCATCACATCCTTTAAAAAAAAGTCTCCCTGGAAACCAGGTGATAGTAATGAGAGCGGCTTACCACAGGGATTCATTGCTATTTGAATTTGAGCTTCCAACAAGTACAGAGAGTTGGCTCACAATCAAAACACAAAGAAAAGCATTTCCAATGTGAATAATAATCTCTGGGACAACTTCATTCCTCTTCACTCTGGAGACAGACAAGAGTCTCTTCTCATTTGCTCTGATGGGTTAGCCAAAACTCAACAGAAAAAGACCATGTGGTTGAGACGACTACAGGAAATAATTCCAGTCTATGAGTAGAACAATAAATTAATATTTTCTGGATCTCTGCAAATCACTCCTTGAGTGTTTATTAAGTGTTGGAGTTAAGTTTGATTATAATGTGCAAAGAATTTCCATGCGGTAAAAGTGAGTCTAGGGTAGCCAAGGAGCAGTTGGAAGTCACACAGGGCTGATCTTGGCTTTCCAATGGATGTGGAAAGAAAAGACAGAACTAAAAACACAATTGGAACTCTGGCCCAGTTCCTAAATATTAACATAAAGGGGTGTGTAATCAGGATAGAGGGGTGTCATCAAGTACTGATAGTAATAATAATAATAATAATAATAANAATAATAATAATAATAAACAACTTGGGAAAGAAAGGAGGATGGGAAAGAAGGTCCTTTCCCTGAAGTCATCTCCAGTGTCAGGGTTGGCTGAAGACCAACAACGATCCTCTAAGAATGCTTCAATTTCTTGGACTCCAGCCATTTATTCAGAGCAGATGTGAAATGTTTAGTATGATTAGGAAATATTTTACTTGTGAGAATGTGGATGCTATAGTACTCAACACAGCCAAGACAATTTAATAAACGGGGAGATTTTACATTGTTAGGGAGGAGCAACATATTTTTTTTAAGTGTTGGTTAAAATAAACACAGAATTCCCAAAGAAAGACTGAACTCTGATGATGTGCAGCCCAGATCATTTTTATTACTGTGGAAAAATGGATTCAGACAGCCCGGCCCACGTCATCCTTTTGTTAATGTTCTCATCTCCCATTATAAAAGGCATGTGTGCTCTCACCCTCCACTATCTCCCTTTTCTTCTGATGAGTCAAAAGCTGACAAACAAGATGTTCCTTTGTTAATATATAGGAAATGGAGAAATGACTTTAAATCACTCAAAAACAGAAAAGCCTTTTATTTTACAAATGAAATCAAGTGCAATCTAGTTAGATGGTGTTTATTATAACTAGCTAGAATATTATAGAAAGATACTTGTATCTGGTACTCCATGACAGCCAGTTGTCTGACCCTCAATGACTATTTCTGTGGCTTTTTGTGTTTTTGTAAAAAAACAAAGATGATTCTTTGTTTAGGGGTACAGAGCTAAATAAAGAATTCTCAACTGAGGAGTACTGAAGAGCAGAAAAGCACTTGAAAAAAAATGCTCAACATCCTTAATCATCAGGGAAATGCAAATCAAAACAACCCTGAGATTTCACCTCACACCAGTCAGAATGGCTAAGATCAAAAATTCAGGGGACAGCAGATGCTGGCAGGATGTGGAGAAAGAGGAACACTCCTCCATTGCTGGTGGGATTGCAAGCT
>NC_034592.1:120458327-120487432 GCF_900095145.1 Mus pahari | reverse complement strand
GTGAGGCTATGCCAATGCCTGGCAAATATAGAAGTGGATGCCCACAGTCATCTATAGGATAGAACACAGAGACCCCAATGGAGGAGCTAGAGAAAATACCCAAGGAACTGAAGTCTGCAACACTATAGGTGAAACAACAATATGAACTAACCAGCACCCCCAGAGCTCGTGTCTCTGGCTGCATATAGAGCAGAAGATGGCCTAGTCGGCCATCACTGGGAAGAGATGCCCCTTGGTCTTGCAAACTTTATATGCCCCATACAGGGGAACTCCAGGGTCAAGAAGTGGGAGTGGGTGGCCAGGGGAGCAGGGTGGGGGGGAGGGTATAGGGGACATTCGGGATAGCATTTGAAATGTAAATGAAGAAAATATCTAATAAAATAAGTTAAAAAAGTAAAACCGAACAAAAAAAAAACAGAGAGGAGGAGAATTGCATTGAGCTTGCTCTTCTGAGACAATCACCACAGATATCATCTCTGCTACATATTAGCAAATTAGGTTATCAAAGCAAAGATAGGAATTCATTGAGGAATCCAGAAAATTAAAGGCACTTTAAGATTGAAGACATGCTGTGTAAGAAAACAGAGATGTGAAAACCAATAAAGAAATCAGTTCAACAAATACTACTTGCCTCCTTTCTGTGTGCCCAGGCCCTACCTGTTCTAAGTTGGGGATTCAAAAGTAAGTAGAGGAGAAAGAGGCAAGTGTATCCTGGGGGAAGATGTCCTATCTAAACCAAAGCCCAGGGAAAGGTAGATGTGATTTATACAAGCAATAAAGAATGAACACTCAGACAAAATGGTCAGTATGTATAAAAGCATGCAGGTAGTTAAAAAAAAAAAAAAAGAGAGAGAGACCTTGAAGACATTCACCTTGAAATGGCAAAGAATGAAAGAGGAAGAACATGGGCTTCGGGGAGCAAATGTCCATGAAGTACCATGGTGGTCAGCAATGCTGAACAACGTATAATCATCCCCAAGCAGCAGCAGTTAATCACTTTTAAGCAGCTGAGCAAAATGCACATCTTTTGTAATTTTCAGGGTAACAGTGGTAGTGCTAACATTTATTAGATAGTATCAAAATTATGAGATCACACTAATTGAGAAACTCTTGCCTTCCCGATGTAGAGAAATTGGGGTGTACATGAAATTATATGAGGCCGCGTTGAAAGTATTATGCCTAGTTAGATGTAGGTTATCAGCAGAATGCAGAATCCTCGCTGGCAACATGTGCATCAGCCTGAGTCATCAGGTGGATGATGGTTCAGTTACAGAAAGACTAAAGGGACAGAGAGGAGAAGGACACAGGCCAAAGTGAAAAAGTGAAGACCCAGTATCTTTGTGGCATAATTATCTTTTAAAACACATTGAACATTTAAATTAAAGTATTTGAGTGCATAGTTTGAAATATGGGCAGGATACTATCCAAACTTGTATAGAATAAAATATAAACACGAAGCTAAAGCTAACACGAGGGAGCAGGGAGAAGAAGTTATGAAGTCTAGAAAGAAGAAATGCCCATAGAGGTATTGTTAGTGATGGTAATGTATGGATGATATTACAGAGCTGCTCAAATGAGACAGACAAAATTACATGTTAATTAAAGTAAGTTACAGTCCCATGCAGCTGTTGTGACACTGGAAAGAAACCACTATCTAAACTCTGTCTCCGAGATCCAGAAACTATTTCCTATCTCTTAGAATTCTTGTGAAGGTTTTGGTGAAAATAATCTTAATGCCTTTTCAAAGAAGAAAAAAATTAACTCTTTAAAAATATTTGCTTTATAAAATTAGTCTTAAAAGTAGATCTATATGCTGTGTATGTAAGGTAACGGTGTACACATTTTCTACCTTTTTAATGTTTTGTGACATTAAAAGATAATTACATTATTTTATGTTTCCTTTACTCTTTTTATAAGTTCACAGCTTCTTTGTATTATGTATATATAATTTTTGTATAATATAGTATGAATAAATACATAAATGTGCATATATATGTTTTAAAAACCTTTATCTGAATAATGTTGCTTTATGTTTTCAAGACTGATTATTTGGTATTGGATAAGCAGTTAGTATGCTTTTCCCTGGAAAAGACTATTTTTCTCACTCTCAGAATTCCTTAGTTGCCAATAGTTCTTTGTTTAGGGTTGGGGTCTCCTGAGCTTTCCCCCTGACCACATTAGCATATTTATTGCTAATGTGCTTGTTTAGCTCATGCTTAGACAGCCATATTGTTGAAATGTTGTGTGTGGCTTCTCACATTTCTAGGAGACACATAGCAGTCTCACAGCAAACCCCCTAATCTCCTGGCTTATAATCTTTCTATTCTCTGTTCCACAATATTTCCTAAGTCTTAGATGTAAAGATGTTTTATAGATATAATCATTGAGACTGGGGCTCTACAACTTGGCATTGTGATTGGCTGTAGTTTTCTAGGTGGCATCTCTCTTTTTCAGAGAAGTTTCCTTGATAAGTAGTAAAGACTATCCTTATCTATGGGCATATGGACAAAAGCTTGGATTGTTGTTAGGAATTTTGCTGTTCTGGCAAAGTGATGGTTGTGGTTTCTCCTCCAAGATCCCTAACTACACTAGTTCTGAATAGTAGGCTAGGTTTCCAGCACCAGGCATGGCTTTTCTCTTACTGAGGGGATTTTAAGTCCAACTAGAGAGCTGTAGGCCACTGTCAAGGAATGTGTGCCATTAGTGCACCCTTAGAGTTATTGTGTCATACTAGTTATAGTTGAGGTTCATAGCTATCATAGCTACGTAGGACCCTTGATTGCTTGCATGGTGCCTTCTGGTCCTCAGGAAGGATGAATTCAGGAAGTCAGTATCAATTAAGGGGCTATGGGCACTGTGTCTGAAAGTGTGTGGGGTCTTCCACCTCTCAAAAGAAACCAAAGGTAATTGCAATTGGCTGTACATTTGAGGAGTCTCTTAGGCAACCCTGACAAACAACTCAAAAGAGCCTCTCAAGTCTGGTTTTGGAGATTTTGTTAAGTGGTCTTTAGCACTTGGAGGGAGCATTGTCAGACCTCCCTTAAACTATATGTGTATACATCAAATTATTTGTCTCTATATGTGTGGTCTGATTCCTTATGACTTTTTCAAAACCCTTACTGTTATTTTACCTTCCACCAACCATGTCTTTCTTAAAGATTATTTTGTTTCTAATTCTTGATTGCAATGACAGACATAGGCAGCACACTTTTATATTTGTGATAAGTATCCATATCTTATTTCTATTGTTATAGGACAAGTGAATAAATAGGTCACTTTCAAACACTCCTACCCCATTCTGCAGGAATCTAATTACATAGATCCTCTTGTCCATAGACAGTCATCCTCCTCTGCTGTAACCTAGTCTCTCTACCAGTTGGATCTATGAAAACCCTGGAAGCTAAACAAACAACTAAAGAGCTGAGTAAAATAATATCAGTTAACTGGAATAGCAAGCCAATGCATCTAGAAAACGAATAGCACACATACGAGAACTGAAATGGTGTTCTCTAGTGGAGCTGAGCACACACATTTGGTTTTAAAGGAGCTGCTAGAGTGAGGTTCTGACTTGGGAAACCATGGTGCCCTTAGCTTCTGCCTAAGCTGCACTCTTCTGCAGTCTTCTGGAGTTGATTTCATCAGTGGCTGCTGAAGCGTGACTCTGTTTTTATTATAAGCTTTTCTTCTTAAAACAACATTTTGATGAGCTAAGCATAAATTAATCAGAAACATATGGGTTAAATTGACTTCAAAATACATATGAGTCTAAAAAACAAGAAAAGTACTAGGGGGAAAAACATACTTAGGGGTTTATAAGCCCAATATGTTTAAGAAAAAAAAAACTGTTGCAAGCAAGTTCTAAAATGTGACCTCTCCTTATCTCTCTCCTGGTCAGCAAAGTGTTTTTTTTTTTCCTATCTTCTCACAGAAAAAGGAAGTCAAAAATCAGATGAGTGCTGTGAGCCTGCTGGCCTTCGTGGTACACAGTCTAAGGCAGACATTGTGGTTTCAGTCTGTCTCCATGCTGAGTTGGGAGGAGGGGGCAGTTCTCAGCTCCCAGGATAGTGGTGCCAATCACCGCATTTCCAGCATCATCTTCTTTGAAGACCAAATTGCCCCCATGTTCTACTTCTTACAGTGCAATTCTACTCTGGTCCAAGTTGCTTCTCCTCACAAGCTAACAGGTAAATGTGGCAGAGGCATAGCATCCATCCTTCCCCACCTACCAGTGTTCGAGGAATAAAACCTCAGGGACATGATTGACTCATTTGTCTTTTCAATCCTTTCTGACCTTTCATTACCAATTTCTGACCAGCTGCCTCTGAAATTCATGCCTTCACTTTCCTGGTTGTCATCAGCCTAGCCTAGCCCAGGTCACCTCATACCTGGATCACAGAGCAGGCTCTAAGATGACCTTACCAATCCAAGCATCATCCTAACCTTAAGGCTACCCCACATACTAACAGCTAATCTACCTAACCTGGGCAAAAGTGACTCCGCTCATGGGAAAAGAGCAGAAAGGAGAATGGCTTCTAGAGACAGACTCCAATGTATCATATGTGAGGAGGATCCCCTTTAAGAAATTGTAAAGAAATAAATCATATTTAAGAAAAGAAAAGTGACCATGGTGGCCGACAGCAGAACAAATAGGTTCACTGAATTAGTATGTACCAGATGAATTAGCATGTACCTCCAATCCCAGTGTCAGTGACATTAAAACGAGAGCACAGAATGTTTAAATCCAGGCTTAGCTAAAAGGCAAGATCTTGTCTCTAAAACAAAACCAACAAGCACACAACGAAAGGAATAACAGTAACTGGTCAGGAATGGTGGCACAAGCCTGAAATCTCATCTGCTCCACAGGCTAGATAGGATAGGAAATGTGAGACCTACCTGGGAAATTAGGAAGATTCTGCCCCAAATGCAAGTATTAGGGTAGGTGGCAGAGTTCTTAGTTAGCACAAGACGCAACCTTGAGCACTGAAAGAAATAAAATAAATCCAACAAGCAAAAGGGAGAAAAATTAAAAACAAAAAATATGCTGGGTATGAGAAAAGGTTAAACAACCAAAGCCTAGATCAAGGAAACTCCTGAAATCCAGGCTAAGGAATAGATTTCATTGTGACTTCAAATTGCAATTATTCCCTGGAAACTCACAGATGATAAATAACGTCACCCTACCAATCTCCTAGAATTTCAATCAACTTTGAGCTGAATTTATATTACCAAAATCTGGTAAAATGCCTAACACACAGTGAGCTTTGATTTCTTGCTGGGTAAACCTCATATATCAGTGAGCATAAAATGTAAGTTGAGGAGCCTTGAAGACAGCCAATATGAACTCAAAACAAAAAAATCTAAAATCAAATTATATTTCAACATGTAATGTCATTACAGATTTTACCAAATATTGAACAAAACAAAGCTAATCACATTTTCACTGCCAGAAGTAATAAGTATATTGTCCCACACCGAGCTAACTGATCTTGAAGTTCATGGTCTGCCAATTTATGAGATAGGTTTCTATAGTTTTACTTAAACTGTTGAGAATTCTTTCAAACCCTGATTTTTTTTTTCAGAGCCAGTATGCATTTTTAACTCGAGATTGACTGCCATTATTTCTATCTCCACCCAGACTCATGAGCCAGCTCTTTCCATAGTAACCAAAAAGAGACATGGAAAGATGTGGAATAGTTCATAAAATTTAACACAATTAGATACATGAACATGAATAAAATTGGCAATAGAAGGATTAGCATAAGTTTCAATAGCACGGCTTTTGGATGGCTTGCACTACTCTACCATAGCCCCGCCACTTTGAATGATGTAGTCAGTGCTGGGCTGTGGCTTTTAAATAGGCTTCATAGCGCCCAAGTACCATCAGAGGTTTTATATTTACCTTACATTTGCCAACAACCCATGTTCTCGCATTTTCTGTGCAAAAGAGCTCCATGTGAGCCAGATTTAATTTAATGCAGAAATACTACTTGTCATTTCCAATAAAAGAAAAAAAAAAGAAATAGAGATTCACACACTAGCATATCAAGGGTGCTGCTCATTCTGTCATTTGGAATAGTTGGGAGGTATTGTTTTGTTTACTGGACTGTCACATTCAAAGCAAGGTGAACCGGCTTGATTTAAATGATGGCCTTATAGTCCTATATATTTTTTTCCAAATAGAAAACATATGCTCCTGTAAGCTCATCCATAACAACTACAAGTGAATCTGTAAGCAGCTTGACTTTGCAAAAGAGAAAGCAGTATGCAGTCTTTTCTTACACATACTATTCTGAACCAAATCCCATAGAAATGTCTGATGGCCAAGTTAAAACCAGACTACAGATTGTTACCTAATATTGCTGACAAAGCGAGCCTTATATATCACCATGGCCAATCCCCCGTAGATTCCTCTAGATGTAGATTCTGACGCCTACAAAGATTATGTGATTAGACTGAACATCACATAGCAAATCCATGTCCAAGCGAAAGCACGGACTCTGGCCTCCTGATTAATGCTTCAGCCCTCCATATTACATCATACTGGATATCAGAATACACTTTAAAACTGCATTTAGAGAAGACAATAGGGAAAAATAAACCATCAAACTCAAGAGTAACAAGATTGGGACAGTGTATAGAGAAGTAATTTTCTACTCAATGGAGAGGAAATCCTTATAAGCGAGTCAAATTAATAATTTTTTCTATGATTCATATAAGACTCCAGGTGCACGTAACAACTTGCCTCCAGTTTCCCGTTAGAGCACTTTCATTTTTTTTTCCCCCAAGTAAGCATGTAGGGAGTGATTTAAAATTAACTAAATTGTTTTGTTTTAGCTAACTTGTAGAATTATCACCTTATATAAGCACTGCTGTAAATACTAAAATATGAAATAAAATAGCTTGTTATTGGTTGTGTTTTGGATGAAACGAACTTACACAAAATGATAGTGCTTTCTTTTTTGTTTTTGTTTGTTTTGTTTTGTTTTTTCGAGACAGGGTTTCTCTGTGTAGCCCTGGCTGTCCTGAAACTCACTCTGTAGACCAGGCTGGCCTCGAACTCAGAAATCCGCCTGCCTCTGCCTCCCAAGTACTGGGTTTAAAGGCGTGTGCCGCCACTACCTGGCTATGATAGTACTTTCTTTATGAAATGTGGATTTTTGTATAATAAACAATAATTTGAAGAAGTCTAAATGCTTTAATCCTAAAAAGAAAATATTCAACTCTAGGCATTAGAAACTTAGAAACGGTTTGCTACCTTCAGTGCTGTGAGACTCCTTCTAGCCCATGTCCTTATAAGAATAAAAAGAACCCAAATACCTCTCTCTCTAGATCTGTGAAACCTTTGTAGTATGCTGACAAATATGTTAAGATTCTTTTTATTGTATCATTATTTTAAAATTGAGGGCCAAGAAGACATTCGAAATAAAGATTTGTTGCTAGAAACAGTCTCCTTTCTTATTCTGAGTAATGTCTGCCTCTCCTCAGCTCAGCAGCTCAGAGTAATAGACAAAGACATGCCAGATGAGAAACATCACACTTTGAAATTATACCCAATGGGACCCAGAAATGGCTTCACCCAAAGTTTAGCTTCCAAAAATCTGAGAAGAGGGAAAATTATTTTATTTCACAAATTTTTCTCTCATTTTAAAATTTGTATAAAAATACTTTCATTAAAAAAAAAAAAAAAAACTTTTAAGTTCATCCATATTTGACCTGTTTGGCATAGGCAGCCTGGGCTCTCCCCAGCTCAGATCCTGTAGAGATTAGAGTTGACTCAAAAGCCACCTTTCCTTGGTCCTTCCCTGACTGGCTTCAGTCTTTGTCTCTGCTAGTACCCCTGGCCCATTCTAATGATCTCACTGTGAGTCAAACCTAGGCTGTTCCTACAGGGCTCAGACACACTAATGAGGCTGTAACAATAGGAAGTGTTACCTAACTCTGCACTTTATTCCTAAAAGGTATTTGGTTCTTCCTTAGAGCAAACCCTCTAGAATAGAACCCGTGGGTTTTTGGTTTCTTTGTTCCATCTCTTTTTATCCTTTCCTGCCCAATGTTGGATAAGAATGTCTGTGGGTATCTTCAAACCTTTGACTGCTTTCTTTTGACTAAATGAACATGCCCGGGACATACAAAGCTTCTGTGTGCTTCACTCTACTTCCCCTCTAGGCAGCAAGGCAGCAAGGATGGCAAGAGATAAGCCAATCCTATCTTGAAAAGGCTTCAGTTCTTAAGGTATACCAAACATATGTTTAACTTTCCCTAATAATTCCAGTGCTATAAGGTTTTGTTGAGAAACCTCAGAAAGTGTTTATGGTGTCTATATTTCGCATGTTCACCTACCTCCAATTTTTAAACAACACTGATATTTTCTGGAACTCTGCTGTTGAATGGATAGAGGGTGATATATGGTGTTTGCCAAAGCTCTAATGCAGCAACATTGCACTAACTAAATGCAAAAACACAAATTATACTTGAAAGCATGGTAGAAGAGCAAACCATTCAAGTACATCCAATCAACTCATGTCTGTGTCTGCTGAAAAGTCAAGTCGGTGACTAACATAAAGCAAGTCACCAGAACTGCCTTGGGAGTCAGCTGATATTAGCTGTCAACACTCTGTAACTGGGCCTCAGTTCATAGACCTCATTATTCAGAAGATCTAATACTGCTATAATAAAAATAGTAAAAATTCATATACTTTGGCATATATAATTGATAAATATGTACGTACACACACACACACACACACACACACACACACACACACACACACATATATATATATATATATATATATATATATATATAATTACTTAGTAAAACAATGTAAGAGAAACCTTTCATTTTCTGGTACTTAGAAAGAGTGATTACCATGTGAGAATATGTGGGTGATATGCAAGGCATGTGTGGGCTTCATGTGACCCATGAAGATGTGTTCAAAATAAAGATAAGTAAACAGATAACTGTAATATAAAACATTAAGACTTTTTAACATTGATTTTTAAGCATAATTAAACGTAGAGAAATTATTTATTATCTATCCTCCATAGGGAGATCAAGACAGAGTTGCAGAGAAATAATATAGTTACAATAGGTGGTATTGTGTCATAGATCATATCTGATATATACAATTTGGATCTGCAGCGTGATATGGGGAAATTTTAAACTGAATCAAAGCATGAGATAATAGGAGAATACTTACAAGTTCATAACTGAGTGTTTGGAAGTCTGGGAGATGGGGCAAAGTTCAGACAGAGGAAAAAGCAAAGGGATTTAACAGCCATCAAAGGACATGCTTGTTATCAATTTTAGGACAAAAAGGAACATAAAGAAATGACACTTGTTATGGTCACCTCTGGAGACAGTTTGGAGGAAAGAATGCCTCAGGAGTAAGATGAAAGAGGTACCAGTAGGAAAGCACAGAGCAACAAGGGTAAGAAGCTTGACCTTGGCAGTCAGAAAGGATGGAAAGGATGCAGAAATTGGCTGTGCATGGCCATGGAAACATCAATTAAACTTCAAGTAGCCAATGAAATGTGGGAGGTAAAAATAATAAGGAATCAAATTCAGTAGGTTTTGGATTTAGACATAAATTAATAATATTTTCAGTAACTAGGACAGAAAATATAGCAAGAGAAATGGAATCATGGGGAGTGTATAATTAATTCCATTCAGGACATCTGGTCTTCAGATGCTATCAAAACAAGAAACATGGAGGCTGACATTGACATGTAGTAAATATTCCTGTTTACACAGAATGAAAACATGAATCACAGACATCTTAAAAACTCCTGTTATGTGTAAAATATCAGGAAAGGTTTTGTGGAGTATCCTAAGGAGGATAGAGGTTCCCAACACAGGACTTGGCGGTCTGGATAAAAGGGCAACATAAATAGATGCTGACAAACTACAGTTGTTTAGAATAGGTGTTGTGGGAGGAAAACAAAGGAAACTAAGGTTTGAAGGATAGACAGGATCAAAGAGGAGACCAGAGAAGAGTTTCTAATGAAACACCCAAAGGGGTCATTGAAAAAGATGCTTCGTGAGGCCAGAACTGGGTGGACTGCCTGAAACCTTAAACATGAGATAGAATCCACACTGGCTACTGAAGTAATAATATCTGAGAGTTTTCAGCGTTACACAGAGTTGCCTGAATTTGAATGAAGTAGAAGAAAGAATCCTTTGAAGATTTCTTAACTATAAATAAATGGAGTGGGTTAAGTTCTACACTCATTCTGCCTCTCTATTCTTCAAATAGACATGTTTCATGAGTGACTATGGAATATAGGGTGATAGGAACAAATTCAAAACATGATGAAAATTTATATTCATCCAAGACATCATATGGGATTAAGAAATCATGTAACATCAGGGAGATGCAGATGAATTTGGGATGAAAGAAACTGTCTTTGCACTCGAACTGTCATTTTATAGCAACATAGCTATTGGGAATTAATTTTTTGTTTGTTTGTTTGTTATTTTTATTAGATAATTTCTTTATCTATATTTCAAATGTTATCCCTTTTCCTGGTTTCCCCTCTGAAAGTCCCCTATCCTCTCCCCCCTCCTTCTGCTCACCAACCCACCCACTCCTGCTTCCTGGACTTGACATTCCCCTATACTGGGGAATAGAACCTTCACAGGACCAAGGACCATTGATAACCGACTAGGCCTTCCTCTTCTACATATTCAGCTGGAGCCATGAGTCCCACTATGTGTACTCTTTGGTTGGTGGTTTAGTCCCAGGGAGCTCTGGGGGTACTGGTTAGTTCATATTGTTGTTCAGCACACAGTCCCCAATGAAGGAGCTACAAAAAGTACCCATGGAGCTGAAGTGGCTTGCAGCCCCATAGGGGGAAATGATTCTAATGCTTTGTCTTAATTCATTTCCCAAAAGAGGCACTTCCAGACCCTGAGGGTCCCTGCCCCAAGCTGGCTTCGATTGACTGGTAATAAAGAATAGCCTTACAGCCAATGGCTGGGCAGGGAGACAGAGGCAGGACTTTTAGATTGCAAGGGCAAGGGACCTAGGGGAAAGAACAGGCAGACTTGCCATGATGGGGAAGCAGAAATATCAGACTTAAAGGCCCACCAACATGTCAGAATCAGGGTAGGTGGCCACAGGGCCACTCTCCTGACTGGGTTTGGTGCAGCAGTGATAAAATTTGCAGTTAACAATATCAATTCAGGAATACCAGAGAGGAGTGTGGGCTAGCCGCAGGGAGGTTTAGAAGTGCCCAACCATTGAGCTGGTTATGCATACTAAAAATTAAGTTGATGTATGTGTGCCTTTCATTCATGAATCCAGAGAGCTCTGGTGGATGGCTGGAGGCTTGATCATCTGCCAGGAGGGAGCTCAAAGCAGATTAACTATTCACTGCTACACATTAGCCTTCAATGATTCCTCCCTTGGTCCCCCCTGTTTAGCTTGTTGTTTTGTTATTTTATTTTACTTTTGTTTTCAGTGTTAACCATTCTTCCAAATTGAATACATTTTCTTTTTTTTAAATTATTTGAATGCATTTTCTATAGTATTTCTATGTTCCCGTCTCCTCCTCAGATATTCAAAAGCCACAACTTTCATTAATCCTTTTCTGAAATAGATCATATTGACAAATTTCTGCATACCTTGGTTTGTCTTTTTTTTTCCTCAGAAAAAAATAATTATTGCACTTTTCTTTACAATAAAATCAGGTGGCATTTTAAGTCATCATTCCTAATAGTAAATTATATTCTTTTAACAATTCTGCTATTCTCCTATTTGTTTGGGCTTTCCATATTTATGCCAAACTTGCAATAAAGGCCCTTGTCCATTTACCTCTATTCTGTAATGTTCCTTCCTATGTATATAACTCATAGAGCCCCAAATCTTAGACATTGTAGTGATATTTTAAATAAAGTTCTTCTTTTCATTCTGTCAGCTCTTTTTCTAAAACCCGGAAATAACTCCCAGGATTCTGTTTAAGCAAAAGTCCTCATTTGGATAATGTTATAACACCCTGGAGAGGATGTTAAAATACACTTTCCTAGATGTCATCTCTAGAATGCTCTAATGTGCTCAACTCCATTCAGTGATTAAGCGATTTTCACTATGGGCAGTGGATGAGATAAGAATCATCTTGTGCTTCCGTTTGAATGGTGTTATCTACTAGTAACTGCCATTCTAGGTGTTTGTGGGTCTCTTCGTCTTGTTTTACACATTTTTCTACTTTATTTTACTATATAGTCCTTATTTTAATCTGAGTTTCTTTTTCCACAGAACATCCATTGCTTCTCTAGACCTACCCACATGTAGATGGTCTAGAGAAGGAGAAGGTTAGTCAACTTTCCTACCAGAAGGGACTTTCTCCAAAATCACCACTTCAGACAGAAAAAAGCCAAAGAGTCTAGAAATGAGTTTCAAACCTTGAAAATGGTTCTTGTTTTGCTTTATCTTTGGAGCCATGTAACAACATGAAAGTTTAAATGGTATGGGTCAATGTCTCCTATCCTCATGATGACCCCCATTGCATAAAATGGTCATTACATAACAAGAACATAATTTATATTTGGAAGCTCCCAGGAGTTGATTGCACAAAGATCCAGTCACTGAGGGCAGAAGTGTCCAAACGTCTAGGGAATTGTGGTCAGTATGACATTCATTTGCCAGTATTTCCTTAAAATGATTATATTTTGAGACAGATTGCTAAGCACCATAGTCACACTCCTGGTATACAAGTGTCCATATGTTTATTCTGTGTAGGTCTATATTCACTTTCAAAAATCTGGGAATGAATTTAATGTCACATAGGAAAATACTTCAAGAATACTTATAAACAGATAGTAGTAGACTGAAAAAAATAAAAATACTGTTTAATTGTTCCTTCCTGAGCTGGAGTCTGTTTCCACACTTTGACTCTCAGTTCATCTTTGTTGGTTGCCTTTGGTAATAGAATATAACAGAAGTAGTGTAGCTCAATTATCCCAGCAATAGCAAGAAGCCAGGAGCTGCAATAGGATGATGAAGCTATTTGCTGAAGCATGGGTTTGCGTAGAAATGTTTGTTTCCCTATAGGACAGATGTCCAAGTCCAGAAACACAGCTATCTTACAAAATAACCACAACTAAGTGAGCCCAGGCAAGATCAACCAGTTTGTCCAATTATGCTAATCAAATTACTGACCTTACTATGTCAAGTTAATCTAATAGTCACTAAGCCTATATTTAAGTCAATTAAGCATAAAGTTTAATGCAGTTTCTTGTGTGACAAGAGCTAACTGATATGCAAGTGTACACACACACACACACACACACACACACACACACACACACACACAAAACCCAACAATTCAGAGAAAACTAGATTGTTGGATACTGTGGAAAATTTAAAAAATCTTAAATAAATCTTAAATCAATAAACAAGCTTGAAGAAATGCTGTGACCCACCTGAGCCATCATGGGTAGTTGCTTACCAGGCAACTGTTTGCCTGCTGAACCACCCAGTCCTCGAATGCGTATAACGAGGAGATTGGTCCAGAGAGTGATTCTGCACTGGCTTTCTTAATTGATGCTAAACCAGAAATAGGGCAGTGCCTTCTAATGCCTATATGAGACTTTTAATTCAACAACAGCCTGGCATTTTCTACCTGAAACAGGCAGCACTTGGAGACCAAGAAAGACAGACAAAAGATAAGATTGGAATTTGTGGGTTTTTGTTTTTTTTTTTAATTGGGGAGTCTGCAAAAATTCTCCAGGGCAATTGCTTCAGTGGACAAGAATGAATCTTATGATTTAATTTTGACAACAAATATGTATTCTTAGAAATGTTTTATTTTCAGTCTAAAATTCTGTCCAGTGTACACATTGCCCATGCTCATTAATTATATTTTCTGTACATTCTGGAACCCAGAGAGAATAATGAAGTTCCAAAAGTCTTAAAACAGAGGGGAAATGTTCCTGTTTCATAACTCTCTGAGAAATTAACTCCTGTTGAGTTATGTAAGAGGATAATGAAACCCATATTTTAGGTCCTCTGAACACTTAATGCCACCTTTTGTAGATGTGCAAATTACTAGCTTTAAAAAAATGGGTTTCATCACTGATGATATCCACCATTTTATACAGGATAAACAGATGTTTCGGCAGGTATCAGGCCTTCATTAAGACACACAAGAAGAATGTGTTACAGAGTCAATTTTCATTCAGTCCTGTTTCTGTGATGTTAATGTAGACCAAGTGATTTCTTACGCTTTGTGTTTACGTGGCCTCTCTATATGGAAGTTTACACATAATAAAAGCCCGTGTATAAAAGCTCATCAAATATGTAACAGTAAGTAAGTAGATAGGTTTAATTTAAATGTCCCTTTTCCCATCTAGCATTTGCTAACCCTGACAAGATAGTATTATGCTCAATACAACCGAGTCAAACAATTAAAATAAAAAATGTAAAAATCATCGTGATTCTACTATCCCAGCTGTTTTGCATCCACACATTGCTGAGATATTTGCAGATGCCTTTGGGAATGCAAGTGTAAGCAGCAGCACACCTATGTGCATGCTGGTAACATGGGCAGAGCTGTAAAGGAAAAATGGGGCGGCAGCCATGGAGCAGAGAAAGGGAACACAATCCAATTCCCATTACTTAATAGAACATTGTGAGGCCGGAGCCTCGTGGGAGCCAATCACCAGCTGACAAAATTAGATTCTGAATCATGCTTTGTAATTCTTTCTAATGCCAGCCAGAGATGAGAGGCTTGCCTGGGAACAAGTCCCTCCTAGGACCTGCCTCCCCACCCGGCATTCCTTATCAGTCCCCAGCCAGCTGCCAACTCTTAAGGTTGCTAGTCAGAGCATTTCATTCTCAAGGTTGTGAATTAATATTCAAATTCCTTCTTATCCATAGACTGGGAGTTAAGCCTGAACCTTTATTTTCCATCCCCACCCTCTTTCCTGCATGAATTTCCTTCCATAGATTTGTTTTAACACAGAACCCTTTGAATTGAGCAGAATTTAAAAGGAGAGTCGTTTATCAAAAGTGTCCTCAGTTGTGCAGCAAAGATGCATTTTCAGATCTATGCCCCTGACTCTTAACTACAAAACATGTCTTATTTTACACTTTTAAAAAAAGATATTTTCACCAAGTCTTTTCCCACCCTGAACTGATGTTTCCAGTTGTTGGCACAGCAACTGGAATTTCTCACAGTGGAAACAGTTATCAGAATGCAGCCAGATGCCTCATGTTGCTTAGGGTGGCCCTGGTTTTCACATGGCTGCCTTGAAGAATATAAAGATGAAGGGATTTACCAAGGGAATTTTCTCCAAAGATGTCTCCAATGGAAACATACCTGCATGCTCCTTAAGACCATACAACTGAAAAATGTGCACTGTGAGAAGACATAAGAAAGGAGCCCGTGTGACTTCGTGGCAGAAGGAAAGCAGTTTTGACTAAGCCATCAGACTCACTGAGTGGAAACATGGTGAAGTTTTAGTTTGTTCTTGGTTAACACTAGTGCTTCTTTCTGTGTGAAGAATCTTCTCGGTCTACTTCTGTCTGCAGCTTTCAGGCAAATCACACAAGCCCAGCAATGAAATTCCTTTAACTGGTGGTTGTAAATGCGTTTCTGGAATAAACTTTATGTTCAAAAGGACATAAAGATATAAGGAGAAGATGCTTTCATGAATCTTGTTATAGTCAGGGGAATGATTTTCTAAATGTATGTCTAGATGGTTCACTAGTTTTATGGATTTTAGTAAGTTATCTAAACTCTATGACTCGGTTTCCTCATCTAAAAAGCATTTACTTCAAATGGTACTGTAAGACTTAAAAAAAAAAAAAAAAAGACCAAAACCAGTATAATCTCAGAAAATGCCACTATACTGTCTCAATGCAACGAGCAAAAAATAATGAACTTTATCTTGTTAGCTATTTTGGTAGAGAAAAAAATATGTCTTCTAGAAAACTACATTAGACCAGATACTAGAGCTACAGCAGCTCTTAGACATATAGCAAAGCCCCGGGTGTGTTTCTTTTGGTCTATCCCACTCAGCCCCAGAGAGATCACAGCAGGACCGGGACCTCCCTCCTCTCACCTGGACCTGCAGGCAAGGAGTAGGACTGCATGATGTAGGTCTATATTTGCATCTAAACTTTTTTCTGTTTGATTTAAATATTTTTCATTTCTCTTCCTCCAACTCCTCCCATAGCCTCCCTGTCTCCCTATCTACCCATGTTTATATTATCTCTTTCTCTCAAAAAAATCCAAGAAAAAAACAAAAATGAAATTAAAACAAGAAACCATAATTTCTTTAAAATAGAAAACACAAAACAAGCAAACAAAACAAACAAAAATAAAAAAAAAATTATGGAGTTTATTTGAGCATGGAGCCTGTTCTGAAGTGTGCTTGATATACCTGTGTGAAAGATACAAGGTTTTCACTCAGTGAAAGGAAAGAGAAAACAAGGAGAGAAAGGAGGCAATCATTGATTCTCTTGCCTTTGGCTCTTGTTTGGGGTTGGGCAGCAGGGAGTTTGACTATGATGGGAGTAAGGATGGGAGGAGGAAACTGTTGAAGTCATAGTGTCAAGTGTTAGGGATCACTCTGTGAAGTCATCTGAGATGCTGTGTCCTTGCTCATCTCAAGGGAATGTCTCTACATAGCTTTGTCCTTCAGTCAAGTTCTGGAACTATAGCCTTCTCTAATCCTTTGACTCTAAGCAAGTGTTACTCACCCTGGATTACTCCAGCATCCCTTGTGCTTCCTCTATACTCCACCCACACTCTGAAATTAACTTTATATTAAAAAAAAAAACAAAAACCTCCAGTTCTCAAAAATTTTAATGAGTAACATATTCGCTATTGAGACCTTGACCAATACTTTTTACTAGTCTCACTCACTAACCTTTCTATCAGTACTGTGGTCGCTTCATAACTGTTTTTATTTCTATTGTTCCTATCTACCTGCAGACCAATTTCAACATTGCAGTTATAGTAATTGCTTAAAGTTATCAATAATAAAATATCAGCTTTCTTTTAAAACTCTTCCAAAGACTACTTCATGTACTCAGAGTAAGAGTCAAAGTCCTCTCAAGGCTGAACATGATCTGTGTCCCCCACACCACATTCTGCCCTTGTTGCCTTTCTCCACTCTGCTTTGCCAATATCATTCTGCATAGTGCCAGTTGCTTCTATGTGAGAGGGTTTTCTCCCTTACCTTCCTTCCCCAAGCCCTCACCCAAGTGTCTTCTCTGAGTGTTCTCCCTTGACCATGCTATCTAAAATTATAATCTGTCTTCCAAAGGACCTATGGTTCCTGCCTACTTAATTTTTCTCATCTAAGCTTGATCTTCTGTATTTATCCTATTTGTCTTGTTTCCTCTTTCTCTCCTCTTGGACTAAAACCGGGGGAGTTGTTTAGAAGTGTAGCCCGAAGTTCAGAACTGTGGTTATCATGTACTTGGTACTCATTCAACATTGATTGAATTCATTTCTCATGTTAGGTAAAAGTTAATGCTTTTTGTCTCAAATACTAGTTGAACATATAATCACTCATTCAAATTTCAAGCATGGCTTACAGCTTAAGGAGTTTACAATCTTTGCGTAAGTCTTGGTTTGTACTCCCAGCATCCACACAGTGGATCACAGCCCATGGCACTCCAGCTCCAGGAGATCAAATGCCTTCTTCTGACCTCTGTGAGATCCTGGTGTGCATGTGCATGTGCATGTATACACACACACACACACACACACACACACAATTTTAAATTAAAATATCAATTTTACCATTCAATTTCATTTATTAGGAACCAGGCTTTTCATTAAGTCACCTGTTTTTGAAAGATCAAACTTTCCTTCCAGCATAATCTGCACTTAAATTTGTAATGGTAAGGTGATTAAAACCTTAATCAAAACATAATTTTATGAATAATTTTTAGACAATGCTAGCATGCTTTAAATTCATGTAACTGACAACTTGTATGGAAGCATAAGTATAGAAGGAAACCATAAAACAGTTCCATTCTCTTTTAATATCATAATGATATAAATGTCCGAATATTTTTAAACACAGGTCAAAGTGGACATTTTTACCTTATTTTTGATGTAGATCTGAAGTCTTTAAAGGAAAATCTCCTACTATCATGATTATTTCCTTTATTCTATAAGAAAAACTGTTAGACAGGCTTGAATAATTAAATCCATAGCCATAGTTGTCTATTTCATAAACACCTTCAACAATCTTGCAGTCTATTCTATAGTCCCAATACCCAAAGCTCTGTTGCATTGAGAGAGAACTTTGAACCAGAGATCTCTGCTGTCTGTGGGGACTTATGAAGTGGAGGTCGCTTATAATTTCAAGTTTGGATTTGACTGAATTCACACTCCTGTTAGGAACTAGAAACTAGCTAGTTATTCAGGACTCCATGAAAGTGTCAAATTTCAGGATGGAGACGTCAATTTTACCCCTCACTTTCATTCACTTTGACTGAATTCATATCATTGGGATTTTGTAAATTTTGATTAGTTCTTTGAGAATTCCATGTTTTAATTATATACCCTTCTCTTTCCCTAACCGACCATATCAATGTCCTTTTTTGATCCATTAAGTCCAATTTGTACTACCCATACATTGTTTGACATGTGGCCTTCCTTTGGAGCTTGGTCAACATATATCAAAGGCTGCATTCTTAGAGAAAACTGACCCTACCTCCCATAGCAGATGTCTATTGCCAATATCTCCCCATGTTGGAGTGGCACTCCATGCTCACCTTCTTTCTGCATGATGGAATTTTTTCTGACTTGAGTTGCACAGGTCTTGTGTGTGCTGTTATAACTGTTGGCAATTCATATGGACAGTTGTCGTCTATGTTAAAAAACACTGGTGTCTGGTGGGCATTCACATCTTCTGACCTTTGCACTGCACTCTTTATACCTCCTCTTATAGAGTGAGCTCTGAGCCTTGAAAGGAGTACATATGAAATAGATGTTTCATTTAGGGCTGAACATTCCCTAATCTCTTATTCTTTGTACCATGACTAATTGTATGTCTTTGTTAATTACCAACTACTGCTAATAAAAGCTTCTGAATATTTTTTAATTGAAAAAGGAATTAATTATCTTTATTCTCAGAGGAAAACTATGAAGTCAATGTGTCAATTCATCAAACACTTCCAGAAATTATGATGCATCAGTTACAGTGGCTGATTTATACCTTGGACTCAGCATTGACTCAGTTGTGTGTGTGTGTATGTCATTTTGCTAGTTATTGTCTTTCTGGTAATGAGATATAATGAATAATGATGAGAGAGTAATGGTATTTTCAATGAACCCTTTCAACCAAAATATTCTAATCACAAAGCAACATTTAGAATAAGAAAATGATTAGTGTGCATATTTACACTGAGCTTTGGAGAACTGACCATTATTAGAGCTCTAAAAAAGAATTTTAATCTAGAAAGTCAAAATGTACTTTTATTTACCAAAAGCACATCAGAGCACAAGTCAAAAATTTTCTCAAAAATAAAATATGAAATGATACTTTCTAATACACTGTATAATTTACAACAGATGTCCAGCTTAAAATTGTACCAATCAGAACCAAACACAGCTGGTATTAAAAAAATCATTGAAATGAGTTTTAATGCTATTCTGCCATACTCATAGATGGATGCATTGTCTAGTAGTCATCAGTGAAGCTTACTCCTGCAGAATATGGGAGTGGATGCAGAGACCCACAACCACAGATTCTGCAGACAGAGAGTCCAAGTTGGAGAAGTTCTTCATCTGGTCCCAACCCTTGGAAAACAGGAAACCCCATGGAACAGTGAGAAGAAACATTGCAGGAGTCAGAGTTGCACAGAGGAAACCAGGAGAACATGGCCTGCTGAATCAGGCAAGCAGGGCACTTATGGTCTCACAGAGACTTAAGTGGCAAGCACAGGGTCTTTGTGGGTCTGCACCAGGTCATTTGCATTTATGTTATGGCTAGGGGCTTGATGATTTTGTTAGACTGCTAACTGGCTGTGGGTGTTTCTCTGACTCTTTGGCCTATTCTTGAGACCCTTTTCCTCTTATTGGGTTGCCTTGTCCATCCTTGATAAAAGGCCTTTAATCTTGCCTCATTGTATGTTATTTTGTCATGTTTGGCTGTCATCTCATGGAGGACTGCTCTCTTCTGAGGAAGAAACAGAAGGGGAGTAGGTCTGGGGGAAAAGGAGTTGGGGAGGCAGCTGGAAGGAGTGGATCCTGTAGTCAGGATATATTGTATGAGAGAAGATTCTATCTTCAATAAAAGTTTTAAAATTTAATTATTTAATTAACAAAAAATAAAATTGTAAACATCATCCATGAAATGTTCTTTCAATATTTAAAAAAATTAATTTTTGCGATTCAAAAATGATGACTTTGGGTAGAATGGCTTTCTTAAGTCCAGAATCCATGAACTCATTCCATGCTTTCAGCCCAACCTCATCATGAAATTGCTGAGATTTCTGAGATGCTGCTATGAAGGAGATGAACACCTAACACCACTGTGCTGACAAGGCGTGGTGGATGTCACTCCAGTCGATGTATGTTCATGGGGACAGGCCTTGGAGCTACTAGTACAGCTTGAACTTGTAATACTGTGGTGACAGGCCAAGAAACAGCACATCCTTCCGTGACAAGTTTAGCACCCTCCCTCTTAAGTCACACCCCTAGCTATCATCACAGTTATTGGAATGACAAAAGTCACCTTCAGTACTTCAGAAGCACAATGTATTTGTCTGCCTTTTTATCCACACTCTCCAAAACATTGTACATTTAAGAATTTTAGATATGCCTTTCATATACTGGTAGCCCAACTCTTTTATGTTCATCTTTGTAGTAAGTTGTTTCAAAATAGGAACACAGAAGGAGGTGTGTGTGTGTGTGTGTGTGCACGCACATGTGCCTATGTGTGTGTGTGATCTTGCAGAAGATCTTATTGTGAACTCTTTCCAGAAAAGTTAGAAAAGAAAAAGTAGTGCTTCCATTGAAAACCAATGATAAACTTGATGCTTGTGGTTACAGGGAACTTTGATTTAAGATATCTATTGCAAATGCCCTGCACAGCGATGAGGCAATACCTAGGCATTCTCTGGAACCTGGATAAAGGGGATTTTCCAACCCCAGCTCCACCTAAGTCTTATGCTTACATGTTAGTGATACCCTGGTTTCTAAGATCCAAAGTACAGGACCTAATATTCAAGTTTTATTTACTATTGATATCTGGTTCAAAGGTCTTTTTAACTTTCTCATTTAAAAATTCTCAAAGGATTTCAGAGGTTATTAAATGGCTCTTTAAAATGGTACTTTTATTAGGTTTGTGGAAAGAAATCAGAAACATATGAACTAATTTTTTCCTTCAAATATATATGGTTTAAAAGTACTGTGCAGGGCTAGCAATGCAGAGCAGCTAAATAGTATATGGGAGATTTTGGGTTTTATTTCCAATATAAATATATATGCTCACACACATACACACAAATGTAAACACACATATATGCACACATTACATATATTATTCCCCTATACCTACATGCAAATATGAATACATATACACACATAAACACATGCACATATACATATACACACATATTCACACATAAATATATACATACATATACACAAAGATAAACCAAGGCCTACTTATAATAGTTAATTATTCTCCCATAGAATATAGTTTTTGAAAGATGTAAAGAAAATGCTACTAATTAGCAAGTAAATATACATTTAAATCAAACATCTTTTATATATGTTTAATAAATATTAGCAATAATCATGCATTTGATATAAATCCACTGAGGTACAGTATCAATGTGGACTGAGTTTCAAGCCTGCCTCTAAGACAATGTTAATTTTACAAAGTTTTAAAACATGGGTTCCTGTTAAACTGTTATCCATTTTCTAACACAGAATCATTAGAAGCAAATGAAAGCCACTTATTACATTTTTTGGTATGTGATTGCTTGTTATTTTAAAGTGGAAAATCCATTAGCATAACTCAGAGAAGTTGTTAATATGAAGAGAAAAACTTTATGCAAACAGTAGATAATTGAGTTCCAGAATCTTCATGTCTATTAGTATGCCCCAACAACTAAGGTGCACATGGTGTTTCTGTGTGTGTCTAGGTTGTAAATCATCTGAATTCTGGTCTTACCAATCCAAGTGCATGGAGTAGTTTGTAGGAGCTAAAATAAATTGAAATCTGGAAGCACTATTGAGAAAAATAAACCTCCGGCTAGTTAAATTTAACAGAGTTTACTTGCACAAGAACAGTTCTCAAATGGTACAGTATTTCAAAATGTAAATGCCTCACAATACCCACCTACAGTATGGTAAACCATGTTTATAAGCAGAAGACAGAAAATGATGTGCAGAGATTCTCTTGGTACAGCTGCATGTTTGCATCATGTTTGCCTATTGTGGCAGACTTTAACCTAGTGTTAGCTAAGGGTTAGCAGCTACGATTAGCAAGGACCCAGTTGCTTGGGAACAAGGTATATGCTCTTAGCTAGTTTACAGTTTGTTTACACATAAAGTTAGGATACAATATTGTATATATGGAAGTCACTTAGGGCCATACCCAATTACGAAATAAGTTTAGAAAAAATTAATTCGATTTTACAGCATTTCAAGCAGTAGTCCCAACTCTTAGTGAATAATAAAATAACCTAAATATCTAAAATGGATGGCAACAGTCCAGATTTCTCACTGTAGGATGAGGTTTGAGCATTGTCTTGAGAATCACTAACTTGAAGTGGATATTGGATGTACTTTGAAATTAACTTGGCATATTTTATACTGTATCTATTTTATACTATATCTGGAAATTTATCTATTTCTTTTAGATTTTTCAGTTTAGTGGTATAGATTTTTTTTTCGTTTATTCATTCACTTTACATACAACCCTGTCACAACCCTGTCACACAACCAGTTTCCCCATGCCTCATGCCCATGTCCCCTCCCCTTCTCCTCTGAGAAGGGGATGCCCCTCTGGGTATCAGTCCACCATAACACATTAAGTCACTGCTGGACTAAGCACACACACACACTGAGACAAGGAAGCCCAGTTCAGCTTCTTTTCTTTTGTTCAGTTTAGCTAATGATTTGTTAACCCTTTGTTTCACCAAGACTTTGCTTTATTCATTGTGTGTTGTATTTTTATTTTTACTCAAGTTTAGGATTTGAAAATAATGTCTTTATTTCTTTAATGACTCAACTATCTTTGACTAGTATGCTATATAGTCACTAGGAGTTTGTATATTTTCTGTCTATTTAACTGTTCTACTTCACTGTGGCCAGAGAGAATATACGTCATTATTTCAACTTTTCTATATTTTTGGAAGGAGTTTGCTTTTTATTCTACTATATGGTCCATTTTGGAGAAAATTCTATAGTCTGATGAACATGTACATTTTAGTGTTTGGGTGAAATGTTGCAAAGCTATTCTGTTAGATCTATTTTATTTATTTAATTCAGATATTTCCCTGATTAGTTTCTGTCCAGATGACTTTTCTAGTAGTGAGAGTTGAGCATTGAAGTGAATCACCATCTCTCTGTTAGATTATTGTGTGGTTTCATATACAGTACTAGGTTTTTGTTTATTTGTTTTGTTTTTATTTTTAATGAAACTGAGAGCACCTGTGTTACCTATAGGTTTAGAAGTAAAATATTTTCTAAGTAGATTGTTTCTTTAATGAGTATGGTATGACTTTTAAGCCTAGAAGAACACTTTATTTCTTCTGATGAGTTTTGGTTTGTAGTCTATATTGTCAGATATTAAACAGCTATATCTCCTTGTTTTCTAGTTCTGTTTGCTTAGAATACCTTTTTTATCCATTTGTTCTCATGTGTTGTCTACTATAAATGGTGAGGTATGTTTCCTGAGGCTAGCAAAAAGATGTATCCTATTTTGTAATAATTGTATTTGTTATTCCATTATTGTTGAAAGATATTGAAAATAATGATTCCTGTCATTTTGCCAATTTTTCTTAGACCTGTTTGAACTGTGCTGATGTTGTATATTTATCACATTTGTCTACCTTGGAGATGTTTATCCTTCTCTTCAGTCTGAAATATTTTTTTTCAGCATCCTTTGTAGAGCAGCTTTCTTATACAAATTTATTGAAAGTATATTCTATGTTTTTGGAATAGGGTTTTCCTCTTACTGTGCCTAAAATGTAAATCTTAGATATTTTCATCATGTTTCATACTTCTCTCACGGCACAGTTTTTTAATTTTACTATTGACCTTTCTTTTCTATTTTTCTTATTGGACTGATTTTTTTCTATTTATTTATTCACTTTACATATCAATCGCAGCCTGCCCCCTCTCCTCCAAATCCTACCATCACCAATTATTCCTTCTACTACCCACTTCCCTTGTGTACCACCCCTCCTTGGGACATCAAGTGCAGCAGGATTTGTCAAACACCAACCAAAGAGTACACATGGTAGGACTCATGGCTCCAGCTGCATATGTAGCAGAGGATGACTGACTAGTAGGTCATCCATGGGAGAAGAGGCCCTTGGTCCTTTTGAACGTTATATGCCCCAGTGTAGGGGAATGTCAGGGCCAGGAATCTGCAGTGGGTGGATTGGTGAGCAGGGGGAGGGGATAGAGGGTTTTCTGAGGAGAAACCAGGAAAGGGGATAACATTTGAAATGTGAATAAAGAAATTTTCTAATAAAAAGAAAAGTAGCAGCAGGATTAACCACATCCTCTCCCACAGAGGCCTGGCCAGGCAGTCCAGCTAGGAAAAGGGGATCCACAGGCAGGCAACAGAATCAGAGACAGCCTCTGCTCCAATTGTTAGGGGACCTACAGGAAAACCAAGCTGTACTTTGGCTACAAAGGTATATGGGACTTAGGTCCAGCACCTGTATGCTCTTTGGTTAGTGATTTAGTGTCTGTGAAGCCCCATTCGACCAAGTTAGTCGACCCTGTAATTCTTCTTGTGTGGTCCTTAACCACTATGACTCGATCAGTACTATCCCCCCACCCCACCCCACTCGACTCTTCCACCGGTCTCCAGAGCTGCAGTTCCATCTGATGTTTGGCAGTGGGTCTCTGCATCTGTTTCCATCTGCTTCTGGATGAAGCATCTCAGGAGACAGTTATACTAGGCTCCTGTCTGAAAGCATAGCAGAGTATCTTTAATAGTGTCAGGGGTTAACAATTTCCATGGGATGAGACTCAAGTTGGGCTAGACATTGGTTGACCGTTCCTTCAATCGCTTCTCCATCTTTATCCCTGTGCATCTTCTAGACAGGGCAAATTTGCGGTCAAGGTTTTGTGAGTGACCCGATCCTCCCCTTACTTCATTGGGAGGTCTGCCTGATTACAGGATATGGCCACTTCAATCTCTATATCCCCAGCTACTAGGAATCTCAGGTAGTGTCACCTCCAAAGACTTCCTGAATCCTCTGTAGCAGGTCTCCAGCTAGAAACAGAGATGCCCCCCCCCCTGCACCATTTCCATTCTCTCCCAGCCCTTTCACACTCCCCACACCTCATTCCCATCCCTGTTCCCCTTCTCACTCCTCTCCATCCAGTTCCCACCCTCCTTCCTCTGGCCACCTCTGATATCTATTTTATTTCCTCTCAGATCTATACATTCACCTACACGTATGTGCATATGTACACACACACTCATACAAAATACGCATGCCATATACACACACATGAAAATGAATAAAGGAAAATATCTCAATTGGCCATGTGCCAGTGTAAAGGGCAGGCAATGTTTATAATAATTTAGTGTATGATCATGGTAGTAGCATCTATAACATTGTAACTTGTAGATAAACACAAGCTGAGAGAACTGGCTTTGAAAGGTGGAGAATATATCAACTTATAGCCAGTGTTAGCACCTTATCTTTCAAATAAATTATAGATATATTTTTACAAAACATTTTGAAGGAAGTTAAAAGTAATTCAAAATAACAGAAAAAAGATATAAACATAGATAAATAAGTTTTCTATGAAATATTATCACAGGGGATGGAGAGAGGCCTCAGTGGTCAGAGTTAATGCTGAACAACCAAGAGAATCTGAATTTATATCACAAAACCTAGTTAAGAAACTGGATGTGGTTTCAGAAATGCCTAAATTGCAGTGCTCTGGAGGACAGACAGATATTGATGTCACATGCTACTTGCCAGTCAAGCAAGAAACCAAACCAACCAACAAACAAATAAAACATGCAAACAAACAAACCAACAAAAAATCTGCTTAAGTTCCAGGTTTAGGCTTCTCAAATTTAGTCTAGAGCAGAATTTCATAGAAGGCTTCAAAAACATGGATTGTCGAGTCTGTTCCTGAGTGTCCAACTTGATAAATCTGCAGGGGCCTGGGAATCCTGTCCTTCTAACAAGCTCCTGAACCATGCTGATGTGCAGACCACCTTCAGAAGAGCATGGGACCATAGCCTTCAGCTCCTGCAACAGCAGAGCCTTGTGCTCTGGCACATCCATCTTTCAGTCCCAGTCGTCCTCTTCTGCTCATTTCATCAACATCATTTTTCAGACATTTCCACTCTTCCTACTTGAGGTTTCTCTCTGGGACTTTAGGTCTTATGCTTGCAGCTAAGTACTTCCAGTTACATGCTTGGAATATGTTCTCTTTGGACCTAGCCATGCTTAATTGTAGAACTCAGCTTTTATCACTTTCCCTCCTCAGTTTTATGCAGCATCCACACTGGCTTGCCTCCATCCACATCCCTACTATGGACCACCCACGTAACTTCTGTTCTTTTGCATAGGTTATCCCTCTTCCAACCTCCCACCCCTACCCACCCTGCCTGATGCATTAGCTGTTTACTCTTCAGAACTTGGCTTAAATACTAGGGCTTTATTGAGAAAAATCCTGCTGAATGAAGTTAGATCTCTTTGACTTTTCCCAAAATTGTTAAATGGCATATTACAGACCCTAAGACATTTAAGCCTAATTAGTTTGTTTACATGTCCTTCCCATTAAAAAAAAAATTCATCACAAGACTATTTTATATGCAAGGTCCAAGAACAGGCTTGACTACTGGTAGCTGTGAACGTTTAATGAAGGAATCAATAGGCCAAAATTAGCAAGCAGAACCAGTGAGTGTCCACAGCTTATATCCAAAGCTTGGAGCAGATCTGTTCCCAGACCTCACTTGTCTCTATGTCACAAAACACATTTATTTATTTATTTGTTTGTTTGTTTGTTTACACTCCAGATTTTACACACACACACACACCCAGGTCTACCCTACAAGTGTTCCACATCCCATACCTCCTCCCTAACCTCCTGTCTCCATAAATATGTCCCCACTACCCACCACCAATACCCCTGACCTCTAAACTCCCTGGGCCCTCCAGTCTCTTGAGGGTTAGGTGCATCATCTCTGATTGAACACAGGCCTGGCAGTCCTCTACTGTATATGTGTTGGGGCCTCATATCAGCTGGTGTATGTTGCCTGTTTGGTGTCCAGTGTTTGAGAGATCACAGGGGTCCAGATTAGTTGAGACTGCTGGTCCTCTTACAGGGTCGCCCTTTTCCTCAGCTTCTTTCAGTCTTTCCCTAATTCAACCACAGGGTTCAGCTGCTTCTGTCCATTAGTTGGGTGCAAATATCTGCATCAGACTCTTTCAGCTGCTTGTTGGGTCTTCCTGAGTTCGGTCATGCTAGGTTCCTTTTTGTGAGCCCTCCATAGCCTCAGAAATAGTGTAAGGCCTTGGGACCTACCCGTGGGACCCCACTTTGGGCCTGTCAATGGACATTCTTTTCCTCAGGTTTTTCTCCATTTCTATCCATCTAGTTCTTTCAGACAGGAACAATTATGGGTCACACTTTTGACTGTGGGATGGCAACCCCCTCCCTCATTTGATGTCCTGTCTTCCTGCTGGAGGTAGGCTCTATAAGTTCCCTCTCCCTAGTGTTGAGCCTTTCATCTAAGGTCCCTCCCTTTGCGTCCTGAGACTCTCACCTCCCAGGTCTCTGGTGCATTCTGGATGGTTCCCCCAATCTCTTACCTCCTGAAGTTGCCTGTCTCCATTCTTTCTGCTGGCCCCCAGAGCTTCAGTACTTTTCCCTCAATCAATCCAGATCAGGTTCCCCTCTTCCCACCTCCAAGCCCCCATCCAGCTTCCCTCCCAGGTCTCTTCCTCTCTCCCTACTTGTGATTGCTCTCTCCCTCCCAAGTGGGACTGAGGCATCCTCACTTGGACTCTTCAGCTTGTTGACCTTTTTGAGTTCTGTAAACTGTATCTTGGGTATTCTGTATTTTATTTTTTTGCTAATATCTACTTATTAGTGAGTACATACCATGCATGTCCTTTTGAGTCTGAGTTACCTCACTCAGGATAATATTCTCTAGTTCCATCCATTTGCCTGCAAAACTCCAGATGTCCTTGTTCTTAATAGCAGAGTAGTATTCCGTTGTGTGAATGAACCACATTTTCTGCATTCATTCTTCTATCATGAGACATCTAGCTTGTTTCCAGATTCTGGCTATGACAAATAAGGCTGCTATGAACATAGTGGAACTCGTGTTCCTGTGGCATGGCTCGTGCTCCTGTGGCATGGTGGGGCATGTTTTGGGTATATTCCCAAAATATTTGGGTGTTGCTGGGTCTTCAGGTAGATCTATTTCCAGCTTTCTGAAGAACCTCCAGACTGATTTCCAGAGTGGTTGTACCAGTTAGCAATCCCACCAGCAATGGAGGAGTGTTCCTCTTTCTTCACATCCTCTCCAACATGTGTTGTCATTTTGATCTTAGCTATTCTGATTGGTGTAAGGTGGAATCTCAGGGTTGTTTTGATTTACATTTTTCTGATCACTTAGGACTTTGAACATTTCTTGAGGTGTTTCTCAGCCATTCGAGATTCCTTTGCTGTGAATTCTCGGTTTAGTTCTATACCCCAGTTTTTGATTGGGTTGTTTGGGTTTGGGTGGTGTACTGGTTAGTTTTGTGTCAACTTGACACAGCTGGAGTTATCACAGAAAAAGGAGCTTCAGTTGGGGAAATGCCCCGATGAGATCCAGCTGTGGGGCATTTTCTCAATTAGTGATCAAGGGGAGAGGTCCCTTGTGGGTGGTGCCATCTCTGGGCTGGTAGTCTTGGTTCTATAAGAGA
>NC_034592.1:120438113-120455134 GCF_900095145.1 Mus pahari | reverse complement strand
AACAGCAGTGTGGAAGTGTAAGCTGAATAAACCCTTTCCTCCCCAACTTGCTTCTTGGTCATGATGTTTGTGCAGGAATAGAAACCCTGACTAAGACAGGTGGTTAGCTTGTTGAGTTCTTTATATATTTTGGATATTAGCCCTCTATCATACTTGGGGTTAGTGAAAATGTTTTCCCAATCTGTAGGTTGCTGATTTGTCTTATTGACTATGTCCTTTGCCTTACAGAAGCTTTCTAGTTTCATAAGGTCCTATTTATCAATTCTTGATCTTAGGGTGTGAGCCATTGGAGTTCTGTTTAGGAAATTTCCCCCTGTGCCAATGAGTTCAAGGCTCTTTCTCACTTTCTCTTCTATTAGATTCAGTGTATCAGGTTTTGTGTTGAGATCCTTGATCCACTTGGACTTGAGCTTTTTGCAAGGTGAAAAATATGGGTCTATTTTCATTCTTCTACATACAGACACCCAGTTAGGCCAGCACCATTTATTGAAGATGCTTTCTTTTTTCCATTGTATATTTTTGGTGTCTTTGTCAAAGATCAAATGTCCATAAGTGTGTGGTTTTATTTCTGGGTCTTCAATTCTATTCCATTGATCAATGTATCTGTCTCTGTACCAATACCATGCAGTTTTATCACTACTGCTCTGTAGGAAAGGTTGAGGTCAGGGATGGTGATTCCCCCAGCCATTCTTTTATTGTTAAGAATTGTTTTCATTATTCTGTTTTTTTTTTAATTTGGCTTTCCAAATGAATTTGAGAATTGTTCTTTCCACATCTTTGAAGAATTGTAGTGTGATTTTGATGGGAATTGCATTGAATCTGTGGATGGTCATTTTTACTATATTAATTCTGCCAATCCATGACACAAAGCACATTTCTTTAGGTTGTTCAGGTCTGGTCAGGCCATAACTGATTAAATCATTGTTTAATGATGTAACACAGAGGTGACCATAAGAAAGCATTTAATAAATTCATATTGGATGACAATAATTTAGGTATGATTTTCAAACTAATATGAATATTGTTTATGTTTATGTTTGTATTGACCAGAATTTCAGCAGGACAAAATTAGAAATCAAAACAGTAAAATTAAGAGATATTTAAGGTTTGGCTATTGTATATGCTTTTTAAAAGTATATTATTTTGATGGGATTTTCTAGAAAAACAATTCAGGTTAAGTTTATTTATATATTATTTCATAAATTTTATTTATTATTTATATGTGTATATTTTTTGCCTACATGTATGCCTAAGTTTATGAATGTCTAATAACCTGGAATAGGGCATCAAATTTCCTAGGATTTGTCAGAAATTATAGACCACTGAGAGCTTCCATGTAGAAACCAGGAATGGAATCCAGGCCTTTTGGAAGACCAATCTGTGATCTTAACCATTAAGCCATCTTTCTAGCCCCCTTTCCTTATTATTTTTTTCAAATTGGTTATTTTCTTTATTTACATTTCAAGTGTTGTTCCCCTTCCTGGTCTCCCCTCCACAAGCTGCCCATCCCATTCCCCCTCCCCTTGCCTCTAAGAGAGTGCTCCTCTACCCACCAACCCCCTCCTGCTTCACTGCCCTAGCATCCCCTAAATGGTGCATAAAGCTTCCATAGGACCAAAGGCCTCCCCTCCCATTGATGCCAGATCAGGTTATCCTCTCCCACAAAGGCTCAAAAAGTCTCAATTTTCCAGGAAATTTAGATATTTAAAACTATATACTTATATATAGTTTTATATAAGTAAATAAAATGACAATATTCTAAAATTTACCCACCATTGCTCTCTGTATATTTAAAACAAATTTCATATAAATGTCTTCTTAATAAAAGAAATTTATGATAATAGTCATACTGGAAATAAATTTGTGCTCTCTCAAAAGTAATAAAAATATTTTACATTTATTCTGATGGCATTTAAATAATGGATGTCTTTTAAGTGTAGAGAAAAGGTGTTTGCAAATGCAAGACTCCCCTCTAGAAGAGTGAGAAAACACTATTCTATTAGCATGTTAGGAGGAGCTAATTTAATTGGGGAAATTTAATTATTTATATTTTCAGAAGAGCATATTTGTGCATACAAAATAAGAGTTTGAAAGCCACCCAACAGATTGCTAGTGCAAGATTTTGCAAATGGTTATAGCTGTCTTAATTTGTTAATTTTCAGTAGCTTTTTTAAAGATTTATTTTTATTATCTTTAAGTTTTATTAGTCTGAAGTTTGCTAGTGAGTCCAGGTGCTAGAACTGAACTTGGGTCCTCTGGAGGAACTCTTTACTTCTAAGCCATCACTTCTGCCCAGACTGGGTATATGTTCTTAATGGCCTCTACTGCTCTTTCTAACACTTTCTACGCCTCATTTCACTTGCCCATCTTCTAAGTGTTTATTTGATTAACAACATAAAACATACCAAGCAATCAAGAATAAAAACTGAATTATCTTAAATTCACTTGATTGAATGAACACCTTCTGGCCTCAGTGGGAGAGGATTCACCTAGTCCTGCTGAGACTTGGGGTGCCAGGGTAGGTTGGTACCTTAGGGGCCGCTCCCCCTTCTCCAAAGGAAGGCTATGTCAGGGGGTCCTGAGAGATGCATTGCTATTGGGATGTAAAGTGATTAAATAAATTAATTAATAGAAGGGGGATACTAAAACAATTCCCAAAGAAAACCAATTTTTCAAATAAGGTTGTCCTTTTCCCATTTAAAAAAAATGAAAGAGTTCTATTAATTTCCTGTTTCCTGCTAGTTCTCTTCTGATATCATAGATCCATTGCGTCTGCATCTCTCAATATCAGGAAGACAGCTAGAGATATGTGAGTGTCCCTTGTCCTATCATGGTCAGAATTTACTGATCAGTATCAGCTAACTCTGAAACAGGAGAAGACAAAAAGGCGATACTCTATGCAGTATCTTTTTAATAAATCTGTTCAATTTAAGAACTATCATGCCAGGCAGTCTTGAAAAAACAAAACAAAACAACAAAAACAACGAAACCTGGCCTGCATCTACACTTAGCTGCATGTGTGCTACCCTATGCATATTCCAGAATCATCTGTAGTGATTGATCCTTGAGGAGTGCTTTTCTAACTGTATTCTCAACCACCACTTATTCCAGGTGTTTATGCATAGAGAAGCTGCAACTGTTTGCTTGCTGATGAACACATTGTTAAAAACGCCTTTCACATTTATGTGCATAAATTAGTGCTAGCCTCACCAACCTCAAGCATACAATCAGGTATTTCTGTTCTTTTTTCTTTTATACCATTCAGCTTGGCATACACTGTGGCTGCTTCGCTCACACAGACAGATCCTGGCTCCTGTTCTCTGTCTTCTCTGCAAGCCATCTGCAGAACTGACTGTGTTGAAATGCCAGGGATATATATATATATATATATATATATATATATATATATATATATATATATATATATATATATATATATATACATGTGTGTGTGTGTGTGTGTGTGTACACTTTGTGGCTCATTTGATGTGGCATTCTGCAATTTTTCATGTCACTGTGATTGTCCTCTGACAATGGCAGTGACCTAGGCCTCCTCCTTAAGGTTTGGCTATTCCACCCCCACCCCCACCCTCCCCCACCCACCCCCGCTCAGCTTGTCATGCAGAGCAGTTCATGTTTCTAGAAACATGCTGGTGAAGCTCTGGGCTTCCTGTATTACCCAGTAGTGAGGTGCCTATGGGGACTGCTTAATCTCCACAGCTTCCCCATTCAGTAAGACACTGGCTCCATTTTAACTGCTCCAAGGCATTTTTGAGACCAAGGTTTAGACAAAGGATGGATTCAGCCAATAGCTATGCTTTCCAGTTTAAAGTCACTGCCCCCTAACGTGCTTAGATGACTAACACTTTCTTCCTAATGTAAATCCAGCAATGTACCTCATGTCTGTGCTCTCAGGAACCTGTGTAGCTCACTTAACTTCTCCAGGCTTTGGGGTTTTTATTGGCAAAGGGGGACTTATAGACCTGCTAGAAAACTGTGAACCCAAATTACTTCTCCTTAGCAATTTGGCCAGAACATATAATTATCAGAGCCTAGCTGTATGACTTCAAGCTATTATTCTAGTTTAGTATTAAAAATACCTCTCCTCTTACACACACACACACACACACACACATATACACACACACACATATGCACATGCAATGTCCACTGCCCTCTCATGCTGTCATTCTCAGACAGAAATTCCAGCTATATGCCTGTGATAGATGCATAAATATAATAGTGGATGTTGACTCAATCCCAAAATAAGCATATCACAATGTCGCAAGTATGTGAGTGTGCCTCCTAAAAAAGACTATGACAATCATGGATACAGATTCGGGCTTTGGATTGCAAGAGTTACAGGATCTTCATACTTAGACATCAAACATGACTTCCAGCAGAACAGGAAAACCCAGAGCTCTGCATGAGTGCACAGGCTCCAGTGGGCAGGAGGCTGTAGCTTCAGAGGATGAAAACACTCTGTGCTTCCTGTTTTATGGGAAGAACCTGGGTTCACTTGACAACATAATGCTCCATGTTGAAGAAGAAAAGGGGAGAAGAGAGAGAGAAAAGAAAAAGCAAAGGAAATAAATGAATCAAGTCTGGGGAGCAGGAGTTAGGATGGCTCTAAATTACATCCTGGTCCCTCCACTCAGCTTCATTCATAGATTATCTTTGACCATTCACTAATAACCAAACGGTTTTGATTTGTTTATATGTGTGTTGATGAAGTGACATTTGATCTCACTTGAAGTTTAAAGCAAAACTATTTTTTTCAGGATGTCTTTATGTATAAAATTTATACAGTTAACTGTATTAAAGGCTATCAATCATGCAATTATAAAGTGCACATGAAATAAGGAAAATAGAAGCAGAATTAATTATATGTTCTCCAATGACCACTAGTTATTTGTGGAAAACATGATGAACATTGCAACATTTACAACAAAATTCCATAGATTAAAGGAAGTGCTATCCCTTTAACATTCAATGTCCATGGTGAGCTCACAGAGAAGCTTTTAGTGTTTTAGATTCTTAAGCCCTGCAAAGTTCAGCTGAGCCTCACGGCATTGGGCAGTGTGTTTGGTAGTTTTGAGCTGATGCTTTTTTCCCTCTGTTGTTTGTAGCCACTATAAACTCGCCAAAGGGAAAATTGGGCAAAAGTATGTGCGTGTGTGGGTGTTTTCCCATGCCCTCTATTTGTTTATCCACATAGTCCCGTCCCTAGGGAAATTAAAAGGAAAAAAATTAGTTTCACTATAGGAGATCCAAAGAACTTAGACTTTTACAAGCTCTGGGTCATTAATTCTTATAGGAACTCCCTATGACGTCAGCAAGTGAGAAGTGTTATTATCCCCACTTCACAGATGAAGAAACTGAGGACTTTCATGACCAAATGTCTCATCCAGAGCCAAACAGCGCTGGCAGGAGAATGAAGGACTTGCAGTAAAACCAACCCCTTAACTTGCAAACTTGTGTTGTCCAATATGAGAAGGAGGAAGAAGAGGAGGAAGAGCAGGAGGAGGACAAAGAAGATGAAGAAGAGGAAGATGACATGCATGATTTTTCACAGGCACTTTAATTTGAAATGGCCATATTTCAGGTACTATGTATCCATGTGTGGCTGGTGCTTCCCATAAGGAACCGCTGGCCCTGAGATCTTGGGTCTCTCAATCCTGAGTTATCTTTTCATCACACTATATGTCTCCCCCTACATACCTGAGCTAAGACATTCCCCCTGACACTTATTGTCTGTATGAGATAGCTTCAGTTGTGTTATTATTATTCCAGGTCACAGTTACTGAAACTATCCCAAACCCTCATCTTGAACTAAGGCAAGTACTTAAAATGTCAGGCAAGTACTTAAAAACCATGACAAAGGCAAACCAAATACCCTGCACATTTAAGATAAGAATATAAAGGACATGAAATTAAATGTACTATAACTAAAATGGTTTAATAAAATTTTGAATGCATGTACAGTACATAAGTTAATAAAACATTTGACTATAGTGAAACTGTAGAGGTATGGTTTTAGTACTGGTAATATTCAACTACCTAAAATATCTTTTTCGGCTGACAATTTGATAATTTCTGGAAATTAAACTAGACACCAGTATAACTACAAGCAGAAAATACTGCATTTAACTCATTTCTTCATGATATCCATCTAAGTACAAAGCTATGTCTCTTATCTAATTAGAACATACTTGAATTCCTTTATGGAAGGGGTCACATTAACCTTTGCATACAATGCAACACAAAAGCAGCATTGTCTGAACCTCTACTTTATTTAGCTGGAGATCCCTGAAGCTACATTGACATTAAAAAAGAGATATGAGTGCTGGAGCCTCATATTAGTGGTCAAGAGCACTGGCTGCTTTTCCAGAAGATCCAGGTTCAATTCCCAGTCCCCAAGTGGCACCTTGCAACTGTTTACAATTCCAGTCTCAGGAGATCTGGCAGTCCTCCTGGCTTCTTCAGACATCAGGCTTACATGCTGTGCTTAGACACACACACACACACACACACACACAGAGAGAGAGAGAGAGAGAGACAAAACACCCAGACACATGAAAATCAATCAAAATCTAAAATGGAAAAAGCAGAGTTGTGCACTTTCTCTTAATCACAAATTATGACTCTAGTCCACATTCCACCTTTGTATGTCACTGTGATGAACATAAAATGCGACAAAAGTTGTTATAATAGAGAACAGCAACATAAGCTCTATAGGGAATGACGTATGGATTAATAAAAACATCATGTTTCAAGAAATTAAAGACAAATGAGTAGCAATCATAGACTGAGGACTATTAAGAACAGCTAACATCTCACTCGGGAGGCAGAGGCAGGCAGATTTCTGAGTTCGAGTCCAGCCTGGTCTACAAAGTGAGTTGCAGGACAGCCAGGGCTACACAGAGAAACCTTGTCTGGAAAAACAAACAAACAAACAAACAAACAAACAAACAAACAGAAAGAACAGCTAACATCTAAAGGAGCTAAATACTAAGAGAGAGAGAGAAAGACAGACAGACAGACAGACAGACACAGAGAGTGAGAGAGGTATCATCAGTTATTTCAGAGAATTCTCTGATAATCATTCCTAAGATGAAACAATATGTAATCCACAGATAAATAGTTGATATTGTGTATGAAGAAGTAGAGGTTTAGATGGAAGTAGCCAATTTAGAAGAGATGAGATGGCCCTGTGATAAAACTAAAGAAAGGCCCTTAACTACTATAATTACATTTCTGTTGATCCATCCACCTTCGTACCTCTACACACACACACACACACACACACACACACACACACACACACCTCCAGAGGAGCAAACCATTACAAATTTTCCATAAGAAGGCATATTAATAAATATAAAATATCAATATATATGTTAGTAAAACAGAAAAAAATGCCCCTTTGCTAAATAACAACTGATTTGAGAGACCTGATTTAAAATATCCTTCTTTGGAAAAAAGACTAGTTTTAAAATTTATGAAATATTCATTTTATTCACCGAAGAATAGTTCCAAAACCTCACATCCATGTAGAAGTCCTGCAATCACATGCCTACTTGACACTCACATTTGAAGCTAATCAAGGAAGAATCTTCCCTTTTGCTTACATGAGTCAACCTGCTATCAAGGTTTAGTTCTAATTCCCAAGAGTATCCCTAGTTTAAAGACCTTCTCTCTGTAAACAAATTCATTTGACTTGACAAAAATGAGTGAAAAACACACCCCGCAAGAAGGATGAAGACCCACACTTGCACATCAGAACCTATGGGCCGGCCAAGTTAAAGAATGTCCGTAAAAACTGTGGCTCTGTCATCATGACATTGGTCAGTGAAACATGGTGAAGGGCCCTCACACATTTCATTTTTGCTCCCTGGTGTATCAGATTGCCCAAGCTTTAAAACAAGGTCTCCCAAAATTTCCCTGTCTCCCACATAGACATAGTCTAACACTCCATAGACTGTCTCAGGAAGCATCTGTGGTTCTTTGAAAGAGAAATGCCTCTCAGAGTTTCGGGACTGGACCTCTGGAGGCTCGTTTTGTGAGCTTAAAGACACACCACGTTCAAATCATTCTCCCTGCTTTGTGTTTCTGGTTCAAGTTCTGAGTTCTCATTTTGCTGGTCCAGTAACAACTACGGCCTGGTACCTGGTGCCCAGTACCGGTGCCCGGTGCCCAGTGTCTGGTGCCTGGTGCCCGGAGCTCAGTGCCTGGTGCCCGGTGCCCGGTGCCCGGTGCCTGGTGCCTGGAGCCTGGCGCCTGGAGCCCGGAGCCTGGAGCCCGGTGGCCAGTGCCTGCTCCTGCTGCCATGGAAAAACCATAAGCCCCAATAGAATCTTTCTTTCATAAGGTACCATAGTCATGGTGTTTTGTCATAACAACAGAAAAGTCACTTATACAGCATGTGATAAAAGTATAAATAAAACTGCTCCTTTCTAGATTTAATAACATCAGTTTATGTCCTTAACATGATTATATTTGTTTGATTGTGCCTTGTTGAAATTAAACTTGTAATATTTATTTTCAATTTTGTCATGGTAAGCTAAATAACTTTTTCTTTAAGTATACATTTTAATATAAACCTTTGCAAGTATTAGTAGATGTATGGATTCTAGAAATGGCAATAAAATATTTTTGACTCCTCTAGAAAGTTTCCATCGTGGAAAGCATTGCTTCAAGTCTAGAAAGACTCTCAACAGTTAAGAGCACAGTTCCTTATACCAAGGATCTGAATTAGGTGCCCTGCACCCAGATAAACTTCACAACCACCTAAGCATCTAGCTCCAAGACACCTGATGCCCACTCTGGTCTCGATGGGCACCGGGAACACAAGTGGTACAAATATACATACAACATACAAAATAAATAATTTTTTAAAAAGTATTGCTTCCTTTTTTTTTCTCACTGATATTTCACAATGTGAAGATAGGAAATGAAAAGCCATCTGCCAAGCTTAGGATATTAAGCAGTTTGCTTGGTAGCCCAGCATTGCATCTGGATTGGAAATTTACCTATAGAAAAAAAGCATTCACACTCAGGCACTAGGTGCTCACAGAGAGACCACCAACGTGCTGTCTTGAGGATGACTGAACTCTCATGTAGTCCCCGAAAGCTGCGTAACTCAGTGTTGAATTATTCTAGCAGTTAGGATTATCCCCTAAAGATTACTGTGTAATTACACTGAGGAGACAGAAAAATAATTGCTTGTAACTTACACTGTGGTTGAGAAGTCTTAAATAATCATGGATACATGATGTAATGATGTGTGATTCTTTGGGCCCCACTGTCACAGCTACTGCATGTTTAGAAGATCATCAGCAACCACAGAAGTCAACGCCTTAGGGAGCTGAAGCCCTTACCTTACCAGAGGAGTGTCTCAGGGGAATCTGAGTGAGACCCAGCTTTTTACTCACAGCCAGGAGTCCGAAGTGAGCAGCGTGCTGTGCATGTTACTTGACTTGGGCATTTTGTTTGGGTTTGTGCCATCAGATATATTCCCCAAGCCACAACATTTGTTCTCCATGGACCTAGATAAGCCTATGCCGAGATGAGACAACTTTAAATCAGAGAAGAGCTGGAGCTTGACTTTGTTCTTAATTTTCGAGGCAATTGCCTTTAAACTCATAACATTCTACCTATCATTGACTAACACTAAGTTATAATTCATCTCAACAATTCCCTAGCCGCCTTTATTATTTTTAAGTAAGAAAAAATAAATCCTGAGTCAAAATGACAGCCTGCAACTATCCTATGTTAAGATACTTTGCCGTCTATGGGTGATGTAAAAATAGTTCAACATCAGGCATAAACTAAATAGTCTGTTTACATATACAGTATAAAATGTGTACTTTCTTTTACATTTAGGCATAGAATTGTATAGCCTCTTTATTGCATCGGGTCAATAAGAATAACAAAGTTAAAAAATAAGCAATAAATCCGTAGCTTTTAAAGCACACATTGAAATCTATTTTTATGATACTTGATTTGTTGTTTAAAATCATGATCATCTCACTGTGAAACCTACATTATATTTATCTTAGAAGTAGTAATAGTACATTTGCTACAAGAAATACCCATTTAATCTGTTTCCAATGAAAGCTGCAATGGAATCTAAACTTTGTAATACTCATATCTTCAATTAAGAAGATAATACTGTTAATTAATTTCAGAGGTAAATAGCTGGATATAAAAATTAATCATAAATAATACTTAAACTTAAGATGTTATTAACTATTGCACACATTTTTATATTATGAGAGTTCTGGTGATCTAATGGAGCCTATGAAGTACCTCAGAATTTTATCAAAAGCTTGAGGTAAAAGGCTTAAAAATGTCAAGAAATTTATTTCTTTAAGTATAATTTTGAATGATATTCATGATACTATAAAAAGGACTTTTATCAATGAATTATTTGTTATAGACCTATTACATTTAGATGAGTCTATTAGCCACTGTACTATTGTAATATATTGCAATAATTGACATTTATTCATTATGAAAATGTGTATCTCTTCTGTGGCTTGATGTCCTCATTCATTATTGAAATGTGTTGTCGCTGAGGTGACAATAAAGATGTAATTTTTCCTGTTACAATTCACAGGTTGACTGACCTCTCTGTGGCTACTCTGAGAGTGGGTGCTCCATGTTTATCTACTATCAGGGTGCTGATTGTGTACAGGCTTTTAACATATCAAATGCATAAGAAGCCCCTTATGATGCTATTTTCTTCTTATCATTGCATCTATTTAGAAACATAGAAGTACTTATTTGTTATAAAATAAAATAGGAGGACTGGACAAACATGTTTCTACGGAACCTCCCAAGAGAATCCTAAGTGATACCTGGTACATAACGTCTCTGCTACACAAGTACACGTTGTCCAATGAGTAATGTGAACAGGAGGAGACGGATTTTTCTTTCATGCTTCTAACGTTCTCTTCATATCTACAAAATAAGGAAATGTGCTTAATAATCCTTAATTTCTCTTATCTGAAATGAAGACTAAGAAATCATTTGCCCATCCCCCATCTTCTCCATATCAACAGTCTGCTTATGGAAATGGCTTAACATTTCATTTACCTTCCAATATAATTTGACAGTTCAGAAAATATACGAATATTCCTGAGCTATTTTTGTCATTTCTGGTATGTAACTGGAACACAAATGTTTGGACTTTCCCGATCCTCTGAAAGATGTACAATGCAATCTGTTCACATAGCCAATCTTGTTGGCCTGAGAGAGTCAATTCCTGTCCCTAAGTATAGATAGCCCTTCCCCTGGGATCTTTTCTCATGAAACTTCTAAGTGCCCATCTCTCAATGATTATGCCATTATTATTTATTGGGCTGTGAGAAATGGTTCTCAGCACACATAGCAGAGAAGAACCGGCTTCCAGTTTTAATAAGGCCCACAAGATAATTAAGACATACAATTTCTTCTTCTAATGCCAGGCCAGAGGACTTTTTGAGCCTTTAATATGAGTGAGTAACTGCTTTCATGTTTGAATTTATACATGGCTATAAAATATATTTCGACCTTTTTTTTCTCATCCAGCCCTTTCATTTGTCTTTACAACCTCAGGCAAAAATGAAGCACCCCACATCATGTTCCTTTAAAACATGAGGAGGTTCAAAAGGGCTCTAGCTCCATCTATTTCTTCTCTAGTGCATCCCAAACATCATATGTATACTCAAAGATCTGCTCGTGGAAAAACAAAACCAAACCATGTATTTGAATGGTTTCATATATCTATGCTATTAAAATTATTGCAGATCGTGCAGACATATGACCCTGTACAATAAAGAAGAATGGGGGTGCTATCTTCCTTTACAGATTCAGTCTTGTAGGGAATATGATTTTGCACTTCCCAGAGTTGAAGTCTCAATGAGATATAAACAGCCAGCATAGAAAATTACCTTTCTCAAGGAGGATTTGGTGGTATTACAATGGGCATGCTCCATTAAGAAGATAGGTTTTTAACTTTAGTCTTCCTGAGGGGTAACTGGTAAAAGATATAATTTTATTTTTTTATTTAAAAAGATTTAACATTTATTTATTTATTTATTTATTGTGTTTGTGTGTAGTTGTTCTTGCTTTCTTTTGTTCATGTATGTATGTATATCATATATATGCCTTATGTCCTTCGTGGTCAGAAGAAGAAACTGGAGTTACAAATGGTTTTGACCTACCACGCAGAAGCTGAGAATTGAACCTAGGTCTCCCGAAATAGCAAAGAGTGTTCTTAACCACTGAACTCTCTCGAGCCTCAGAATGTAACTTTCTTCTTGGTAAAAATCAAAGGCCCGCTGGGCAGTGGTGGCGCACGCCTTTAATCCCAGCACTTGGGAGGCAGAGGCAGGTAGATTTCTGAGTTCGAGGCCAGCCTGGTCTACAAAGTGAGTTCCAGGACAGCCAGAGTTATTCAGAAAAACCCTGTCTCAAAAATAAAAATAAAAATAAATGAAACAAAATAAAAATAAAAAATAAAATTAAAAAAATCAAAGGCCCAAAACAACTATAGGGAGCAAAACTATAGGAGAAAAAACATTAATATAAATATGAAAGCAATCCAAAATATTGTCCCAAGGAGGCACAGATTGAAACACTAAATTTCACATAAACACAGGTGTCTATTTGCTCTTGTTACTAAACTTATTCTTCAAAGAGCAGTTCTGAATGAGCTTAAGACCCTTGTGATAACAGCCCACTATTTGGATCTACAGTGATTACAATTACATTATAAACATGTATAACTGGTTTTCACCTCATCAGAAAGGCAAAGAAGTCCTGGCTAAGGATAAAAAGCAAACATGGATATCACCTGCTATTCTAAAAAGACAGAAAGTAACATAAGGAAGTTATTGTGAGAAAGAGAATGGGACTAGAGTGGAATAATGAACATTGATGGAATCACATTATTCTAATAAACACGTTTGGCAGCCTCACAATGGAAAGTTGTCCTCCAGACCTGAGCAAGAAAATTCTTTAGGTCCAGAAGGTAACATCATACTACTAAATCAGTAGAGGGATGCCCTAAAACACAGGGAAAATGTTAGTGATGTCTGTCATTATCAGAAGATGTGGTATTAGTATATAGAGGAGAGGAGGAAAATGATATGATAGTGTAATACATGCTGAGTGATTCCCTCTGTGAAGGGGTGTACAATGTGGTAGGCAGCAGGTGCCTCCACTGTTCTCGGACAGCAAACACTTAGGACCTAACCTATATTCTACACAGCTGGGGAACATTCTTAGGAAATGAACCAAGTTTTGTTTTTTTTTTTCAAGAGAAATTTAGTTTGTAAAGAATTCTTTATAAATAATTTATCTTCAGACTCATTTTTTAGAATCCTTGCCTGAAATTATGACAGAAGTCAAGAAACATTAAAATGCTGGCATTTGAATGGCAGAGATACAAACTAAAAGAACACAATTCTTCTTATACATGAAGTTTTCTGCTTTCAGGTTAACTTTCTCATATCTGTCTTATACTATCCTAAGAGTTTGTAATTTGAAAACTCATACTGAATAAGTTACTGATAGCAATATTAGTAATTACTCTCTCTGTTAAGCAATTGCTATACACAAAGACTCTGTACTTCTAAAGGTTCTATATATGTTTCTATATAAGATTCTTACGTTACCCAACATAAATGGCAACAAAACATTATTTCCACCTTGCAGATGAGACGCACAGAGCTCTGGAGGATAAATAAACCCCTTGTCAAAGATCATAAACCTGACACATGGCAGAGCTTGGTTTCCGACCCAGATCACAATCTCTCTGTAACACCTATGTTCCTTAGCCAGTAACGCTTTGCTATTGTTTCCATCTTCAGACAACCACATTTAAAACTAGGGGATTGAAAACCACAATGAGTAAATTTAGTGCCTGACCCCAATACCTATAGGCAGTGAGGTCCACAAGAAATATAAGGTACTACAAAGACACAAGAGGCCTAATAATATTGAGCACACATGATGGTGATAGTAATAAGACTACATTGTTTAAAAAGATTTATTTATTATTATATATAAGCACACTGTAGCTGTCTTCAGACACACCAGAAGAGGGCATCAGATCTCATTATGGATGTTACGAACCTCCATGTGGTTGCTGGGCTTTGAACTCAGGTTCTTTGAAAAAGCAATCAAGGTTCTTAATCGCTGAGCCATCTCTCCAATACCCATGATAACACGTCTTGATCTTCCTAAATTAACAGTAAGAATTGAAGAAATCATGCACTTTGTTGGAAGCCTTCTTCATATGTCTTCTTAGAGGAGTTTAAAGACAATCTAAAGTAGAAAAGAATGTGATTTATAAGCTACTGTGCTTTTTCCATTAAGAAAGAATCATACACATCCTGTCAATAGCATGATGGAAATGGCTTAAATGAAAGGAGCCTTCGGATTGGAGCCAAAATCACCTTTACAAGGAAATGTTCTTTGCTATGTTAGGAAATGGTCCCTCGGTTTTATTTTTTTTCTTAAGAATAATTGTACTGGATGGGAGCTGAAATTCGCACAGCATTTACCAACTATGTTTATAGGTAGTGTACTTAATATGTAATAATATTTGATTTGATTTTTATTCTCCTTGGCTTCTTTAACCTCGAAACTGTAATGACTTCCATATGGCCGGTCAAACCTATTTTTATGTTGTTTAATTCTCTGTTCCTATTTTTAGCCCTCTTCTTTCCGTTGCCAATTATGGTAAGACCTAACACACCTTTTCAGATTTTATTAATGTTTTTCTGTCAGATGAGTAAGCCATTCAATCACCAAATGTTAGAACTTCTCTCTCAGTACCAATCCCTGCTTCCTCCCCTTTTCTCTTACTACAGCAGAGTGATAGTAAAATTTAAAGTATTTGCCAGTGAGCTCTGGGGTACAAGATGCTTTAGGTCATTTGCATAGGAGATACACAATTTCAAAGGGATTTGAACCATTAGTTGCAAAATGGTAAGTCAGTCTGTTAAAATGCTTCAAGAAATTTGGGTTAAAAAAATCAACTTTTGCACATGTAAAGCCACCCATTTAAGATTCACATGCCTTGTCTAAAAAGATTTTTCATATTTTAAAATAAAATACACAATAATAGATCGATGGAATGTTCCAGTCTGTAGAAACATTGACTCTTGCTTTTGAAAAATCCCTGAATATAACATCCAAAGTGTCAAGCTTTAATCTGTTCTGTACCATAAGACATTATCAACTTGTTTTCTTTCCCTTTTTCTGCTGACTCTCCTTCCTTCCCTCTTTTCCTTCTTCTCTCTCTCCCTCACCTCTCTCTTGTTTTCTTTTGGTTTGGGTTTGGGTTTTTTTTTTTTTTTTTTTTTTTTTGCAAATAGCTTAAACTAAAATGAACACCATTTTCTGATGTGTCCTTTTTGCACTCAATAAATCAACAGATGCTAAAATTTTGCTTTAAGAATTACGCTGTGTTGTAATTGAGTTGTTTGTAAGAGTGATTGTTTTTTCCCAAATCTGAAAAATTTGGGGAAGTTTCCTGCCTCAAAATCACTTTATGATGTTTAAGTTTTAAATCCATTTTATCAGTACTAGTCTCAGCTGTCTTCCCAGAGTAGCATTTGCTCTGTGTGCAAGGAAGGAAGGGAAGGGGAAGAGTATGCTTTGGGAACAATTGTGAAAAGGGGGACTTAGGTGCCACTATCGTTTGTTTATAAAACACTTGAGTTAAATGTTCTCGTCATTGTTCTTGATGGTTCTAGGGTTATCAACTGAAATGTGAAGATAATTCTACATAAAATACATGAAAGTGTTTTATGTATTTTAAAACAACTCATAAATGTAAAAACTTATGTTTTAATCTATTTAAGGTCATAATAATTAAAATAAGAATAGGCCAACAAAGCACATTTAACCAAAAGAACCATTTCACAGTCGGATTTCCAGTACAAATATGTCTGCTCCTGAATGTCACCAATTAATCCTAGGGACCTTAGAAGAAAAGTGCTTCTACAAGACAGAACAATATATAGCTCGGCGACTTTTTCCCTTCTCTCTCAAGACAGGGCCTCACACTGTATTTAGCACAAACTAGCTTAAACTCTCACTTTGAACCTGCCTTAAACTCTTGATAATCCTCCTGCATCAGTATTTTAAGTGCTAGAATCATAGCCCTAAAAGAACTAATGCATTTGGCTTTCTGTGTTCTTTAATACAGTATTCACCACTGGGACAGATGGTGTTTTTAGAGAAACAGTCAGTATTCGAAGGTTTTATATAATAAAATAGTATTTGTCACACTTGGGATTTGTGTGGGTTATAATGTGAAAACCCTTTCCATAAAAGTCTTCATATGAAAAAAAATAAAACAAAATAAGATCATGACTTCTCTTTTGTCTTGCAAAACTATTTGGGGGGGGAGGTCAGGACAGATCTGTATTAAAATTAGATACAGCACTGATGAAAAGTAAAAAGGAAACTTAGGAGAATTGAAATCCTAACTTTGATGTTTGCCACTCATATGCCCAAATAGTCTATACTTTGACGTCCCAGATTTATGGTAAAGAATGCTTTAATATAAGATATCTTAATATAGTGTTACAAAAACAACAAAAATCTTTCTCTTAAGAGAATCTCCTGGCTCTTAGATATTTTCATAATGTAAAGTTTAAAGCCTAGGAGATGGCTCAGTCAGTAAGGGAGCTTATTCTGCAAGCATGAGGGAGGGGCTGTGTTCAAATACCCAGCATTTGTGTAAAATAACAAACAGGGCTACAAGTGAGTGAGAGAGATGGCCAGATTCCCAGAATGCAGTTCTCATTGACCAGACAACTTTGCTAAAGTGGTTATCTTCAGGTTTAGTGAGAGTTCTCATAAGGAAGAGAGCAGGAGAGAAAGATACCAGTGGTCTGCTGCTACAGCCTCTGGTAACTCACTCCCATGCATAACCACATGCTCATGTTCATATCACACACACACACACACACACACACACACACACACACAGAGAGAGAGAGAGAGAGAGAGAGAGA
>NC_034592.1:120359690-120438092 GCF_900095145.1 Mus pahari | reverse complement strand
GAGAGAGAGAGAGAGAGAGAGAGAGAGAGAGAGAGAGAGAGAGAGAGAGAGAGAGAGAGAGAGAATTTGGGCTACATGGAAAGACTCTTACTTAACATGAATTACAGACATTACTTAACATGAATCTCCAATGATAATACCAGTGATGATGGTAAAATATAGTTGATTCCCATTCTGTATATCTAGTCAAAGTTAATTAATTACAGTGGGCTCAGGGCTAAATTAAATAAGTCGGAAATCACATAGACATGGCTAATAACTTTCTAGCATTTTCATCTCTATTTAACAAGGCTAAAATATACTCATTTTCACCTTTATAGAATTAGTTCTTCTCATTAGTCAGACTGTCAGTTGTATCATCCCAAATTAGAGTAATATTAACACTTAGATTCATTACTTAAGATGAATGTAGTAAAGTTCCAAATTCCAGTACTCACACAAATATCCCCATCAGCCCAAGGGCACTTAATTTCTAGCAGCACCCTCTCTCTATTGATTTATCACTGAGCTCCAAAAGACAAGTAGGCATAAAACGAAAGTTAGGCAAACATGTTTTCCGTTCATGTATGTGTTGCTTGTATATGTGTATGTCTCTGCACCGCACATGTGCAGGAGCCCTTAGAAATCAGAAGAAGGTATCAGATTCTCTGAACTGGAGTTATAGATAGTTGATAGTCACCATGTGGGTACTGGGAAGCCAACCCTGGTCCTCTGGAAAAGCAGCCAGTGCTCTCAGTTACTAAGCCAGCTCTCCATCCCTATGTCTGCAAAAAAATTTTGTTTCCAGTGTAGCAGACCAGCTTTATATATCAGAGAGAAAAACTGGCTACACATGTACAATGATGATAGTATACATCATGTTGTGATAGGAGAAAGATGTCTTAAAGATTTGCTTTATGGCAATTTCATTCAGACTGCAGAAGCCAAGTCAAAAGCTTGAATATGCGCTGCTTATTTGGGGAAGACCATACCAAGAAGAAAACTAAAACTGTGCATTTGAACTACCACTTAGGCCAAAATTCAAACCCACTAAGAAAGGCTGACAAGGAGTCAAATGGTGGTGGTAGTGCATGTCTTTAATCTAGCACTCAGGAGACAGGCAGATCTCTCTGAGTTCTAGGCCAGCCTGGTCTACATAACAAATTCCAAAACTGCCAGAGCTACACAGAGACAAACTGTCTGGAACAAAGAAAAACAAAGAAAAAATAAAGGAAGAAAAATCAACGCAAAGAGATAAATAAAGAGAGAGAGAGAGAGAGACAGAGAGACAGAGAGAGACAGAGAGAGACAGAGAGAGACAGAGAGAGACAGAGAGAGACAGAGAGAGAAACAGAGAGAGAGAGAGAAAGAAAAAGAAGACTATTATTATAACAGTATATGAACTTTAGTATTGCCTACACAGGGTATTCCTGTCCCATGTTGATGAAGGAATACCCACATGTTCTTTAATACTTACAAGTTACGATGTTTGAGTACCCTGAGGTTGTTCTTGCAAGGGAAAAAGAAAGAAACTCAGTGTGTATCTGAACTAGTAATCATCAGAATAAATCTAGGCAAAGGCAAGAGCCTGCAGAAACATCCAAAGATGAAGGCAGACAGAGAGTATGAGAGACGCCCCAAGATGAGGCTCAGACAGAGGGAATGATAGATGGATGCCCCAAGATGAGGCTCACTTGCACCCAATATGGTGTTGCAAGCCTATCCTCGAAAATACAAACAGCAGGAAAGAATTTTAGAATAATCTTTGGCAAATAATTCCAGCAAAGCAGTTGTTGATACATGCAGATTCTCATCCTCCATCATTAATCCCACTCTGCGAGATAGCTGATACACCTTTATGAAAAAATGGATTTAGCAGCAATACTCATGCATGTTCGGATAAAATTATTCATCAAATAATTTACAAATTAGGCTTCAAAATAAGGCTACACATCAAAGGGCCTGAGCCAGTGCAGAAATTATGATAGGCTTGTTCCAGAGAGCAGATGCTGAAGGCTACTACAAAGAGGAAGTAGTAGGGAAAGTTTACACTTTCTGAGTGTCGCAAAGTAACTAGTAAAACAAAACGCCTCCATCTGGATGCCAATATTTGCTCCATTTATTTATTTATTTATTTTTGTTAGTTTGAGTGGAGAAAGAGCGAAATTGCCTACTAGTCGGCGAGTCCATGTGAGAAAAGGTGAAGGGAACACAAATACTCTCCTGACAAAAGGCCAAGTAAACGAAGAGGGGAAATGTCAGGAAAAGAAACATCAGAGCCATGGATGTGAGCTAAGGACCCTAAGGTAAAAGTGAAAGAAAATTTGCCTTTCACCCTTAATCACAAGTGACTTATTTAAATAGACAAAATGACAGACTGACCTCCTTCCATTTTAACTGCCAAATCCTCTCAGCAGGGTGTGATTATGACCCAAGACCACCTTCTGGGTGAGGGGCTCACAAGCAAGCATGCCCTAAGAGTCCCTGACATTCCTGCCTGCACCTAGAAATCCAGAGTTGTCTAAAGAAACATTTGTGGCTATTAAAACAATTGGAGTTGAATCTGTGTCCTAATGGTTAACAGGAAATTTATTAATATGTTGCATAATCACATCAAGAGTTAAAGAAAATTCTTGTATATGTCTTGTTCTTCAATTTTTGTTTGGAAAGCTTTACAGAATGATACTACCCTTGGCCTCGGTATCAAGAGAAATAGTTTCTGGTTAAGAATACCCTTTTCTTAATTTAAAGAAATTTACCTTTAAGTTTTAAACAAGTTCAAAGAAATTAATTTTCATAAAAATTTCAATAACTATCAGGTATACTTTATGTAAGTACATAAAGCTAGCTAGATAAAGAAGGCAAATTAGAGTCAGAATATATTATAGTTATATATGAAATTCTCAATGAATAAAGTAATTTTTTAAGTCACAAGCTTTTGTGCCAACCTTTTGTAAACAGATAAGTAAACACCTAAACTCTAGATAGGTCTGTTAGGTTTGCTAACTGACTTTATCTCAGCCAGCTACTAGAAAATAATGCAACATTTTGTTGTTGCCTACAGGCCCAGAGACCTCTAAGACAAACTACAAACTAAGACAAACTGTTTTACAGATTAATACCAACTTCTTTTGAGTTAAATTTCCAATAATTCTCTTTAAAAATCAGAAGTTGAATTCCTTCATAATCTAAACATGATTAAATAATTGTTTTTCTGTGGATGAAATTCTGCCACTTCCAGGAAGTTATTACACAACTGAAATCTTCAGTAGATAGGCTGGGCTGTCCTGTGTGTTTACAACTGTCCTTCAGATCAAGCTAAGCTCTTAGCTTCAATCTTCTCTAAAATATATTACCCATGGATCATCATGGTTTTTCCCTAAAGTCCACAATTGAACATTCCAGCCATTAATCTCTGTTGAATTAACAAAGAAAACATTCATAAAATGTTGTTTTTGTTCAAAATAATGAAAAGGAAATTCTTCAATATTTTAACTTTTCACATCCCTGGTTGGAAAAGAAAACATCCTAAGATAAAATGATATTTCAATTCCTCTAATTTAAAAGAGAAAAGATGAACACACACACACACACACACACACACACACACACACACACACAGGAAAGCACAGTATAGCCCATATAACCTTGTGGTGCTTTCTTTGTTCTTTTCAGTTCAAGATGAAGCAGCTGTTCATTGTCTAAAATAGGATCTTACATTTAGATCTTTTTCTCAAAAGGAAGACATCTTATCCTTCCAATTTGCTAACAGTAGAGAGGCATAAACACTCATTTCCTACATGTATTATTTACAATACAGACTTGTGAACGTTTGCATCTACTGTCAGACTGACCTTTGTCCTAGTAGGTTTTGAACCTTCCTTTCCCCGACCTCACTGACAGACCAGAGTAACCCGAGGTCAACTTTTCCTTTAATTCATTTTGTAAACACATGTTTCCTTATGACAATCCAGCAGTTCTGACTAATCCAAGAAGTAAGTATGTCAAATCTAGGAGTAGTGATTGTTTTATATCTTATTAGTAGGCTAATACTGAAAAGCTTCTTCTCAGTGCTTTCATTGTAATAATTTCAGGTTTCCACTGCTTTTGTTGCCTCTGTTTCTGCATCTGCTACTTTCATTTGAAACCATCTTAGATTTTGTAGAGGAAACAACTTATTACTCCATGTTCCTAAGCGGTTTAAGCTAAGTACCTTGAAACATGATCACGGGGCCTTGGAAAAGACAGAAATGAATATCTTTATAAGGATCTGTCAAAAATCTCCTGTCTTTAATTTGTGAAATTTTGCAACGTACACTTAAATGGATCATTTAGCCTTAATACAAGCTCATACTGCCTAACTGCTTCACTGATTCAAGACAACAGAAAGTTAGACCTTGATAAATTAAATTTGTTGTTTTGGACCTGAACATAGTTTATAGGTACTAAGATAAAACCTGTGTCCTTCCTCATGAATTGAGGTGATATTACAAAAAGACCATAATGAGAATACTTTATGTTTTTTTTCTTTTATAAATGCAAACTTTCAAAACCATCAACCAAATTACAAGAACTGTTTACTGAATCCTTGGGCATAAAAAACACCATACAATGTAAAGAACAAAATTTGATCACCAGTTTGTCTTGATCCATCAATTTTCAGACAAGTAAGCAGAGGCTCAAAGAGACTAATGGACATATTCCACAAAGTTACGAAGATTTTGCTAGCTTTATTTTGTGAATTACACAATTGTTCTACCATTGTCATGAATGGGAGAGAGCTTGGGGCACTGGAAAAAAACAGTATATCCACAATTGTCAAAGAAAAGTTCAGAACGCTAACATTGATATTCAACTAATTGCTTATCCCAGCCCATTAAACTAAAGCAGCCAAATGATGAGTTGTTATGCTCATTTTTCTGTTAGTCTTTTTGGGTTTGTGTAGAGTGTCTTCAGGTTCCGTGCAAGTTTCTCAGAATGGTAAAGGGAAAGGACTCTTAGCTATATCCAATGAATGCTTCCTACATACCTTTGAATATTCCTTTTCCATATGCAGAGTTCACATCCTTAGATCTCCTTGGGAAATCCCATCCCCCCACAGTAGATGTTTTATCTCTAGACACTACGGGAGTCTGTGAAAGATGAAGATGGCAATAGTAAAGAAGAATGGGAAATTCATTTCAAAGCCAGTCGGTAACCTTTCCCTCCTCCCCATCTCTAAATATCACAGTTCTTTCCTCTCTGCTATTGCTGGGCATTTATCCTTTGTTTCTCATTTTGACCACTAAGAAAATGGGGCAGAAACTAAAAGAATGGACCATGTCTGAGATCTGCCTGGTTCCCACCCTATGGAGACCTTGTCTCGCCCACGCATGTGGCACTCTGTAACCTTATTTTCACTGACTTTTTTTTTGTATCTTAGAAAAACTGGATACTAGGAAGTATGTACACCCCCAGGATCGTGAATTTATCCAATCAGGCTTTACTCAGCTACTTAGTGTCTTAACTACCCTGGAAAAATGACATGGGTCGTATTTTCACATCGATGGACTGTTCCTGAACAATTTCTCCAGTGTGTGAGACACAAACAGGCTTTTCTTCAGCATCAGGCATGCATGTCTTCCCCGCCTCTTGCTTTTTAACAAACATACGTATTGTGACTAGTGCTAGGGAAATTCTATTCCCCGGTTACTTTTAGTTTCCCCATCTTGCTTCACAACCCCTTTCTGAATACCCCCTGCTCTCTTGTTCTCTTTCTCAATCTCGCTTTCAGTCCTCTCTTGCTGTCTCAGCATTTCAAGGTATCCAGAAAGTAAATGATCACTATCCATAATTAATGTTTGCATTATCTGTAAAAATAGATAAATAAGATGGGTGAATCATTCTTTCCCAAAAATCTTTTCACATTGGAGCTTAAAGCACAAAGGAATATCAGTTTTCATATATATCATATCACTAAATACTTGTTCTCTTTCTCTCCTTAGAAAAGGTGATTACTGTTTGGGACCATTCTATTTCATGAAATGCCAAGTTTGGAACTAGAAATTAAAAGTCTAATTATAATTGCTTAGTATGTGTATTCTGCTGCATCAAATTGCCTAAGACTGAGTAATTTATGAATTAGAAAGTCCTCACGGTTCAGGAAGAAGCCCTAGGTCAAGATCCTAGTAGGTCTGGTGTTTAATGAAGACCTGAACTCTTCTCCAAACATTGTTCTCACAGAACAGTAGGCAGAAAAACAAAGGAACTAGAAGGGGGTGACCCATCTTCCCCTTTCTAAGGATCCCATTCAAGAGGGTAGATTCTCCAGAACTTACTTCATAATGGCCTCACCTCTTAATGTTGTATAAAAAATTAAGTTTACACATACAAATTTGATGAATATATTAGGACTAAAGCAATGACTACATCACAACTGTTGCTTGTTCTTCAAAAAGGAAAGAAAGAAAGAAAGAAAGAAAGAAAGAAAGAAAGAAAGAAAGAAAGAAAGAAAGAAAGAAAGAAAGGAAGGAAGGAAGGAAGGAAGGAAGGAAGGAAGGAAGGAAGGAAGGAATCCCCTAAGAATTCCTGTCCCACTTGATATCTAATAAAATATTGCATATTGCACAATAATCCAGAGAAGGCAATTAATAAATATTCTAAATGAATAAATAAGTGAGGAACAGTCAAGCCAGCAGGAACTTCATTTTTTAGTTGTATTCATAAATATCTTTTCCAAAATTTATGTGACTCCAAACAGTTCTTGATAGAATAAAAGCTTCCTTTCCTTGTCTTTGCTTTATTTTAGTTGTTTTTTTGTTTGTCTTTGTCCATGCCTCACAGCTGCTAAGCAAGTGCTCTAACCACTGAGAGGCATCTGCAGTCACTCCTCCCACATTTTACCTAGTATGTGGCTTCAGTAGGTTTCCCATGCTCTCCTTTAACTTGCGATTTTCTTTCATCAGACTCAAAAGGAGCTGGAATTACAGGCTTATACCACTGCACGTGGCTAAGAGTTAATTTATTTACAGAAAATACTAGCATAAAAGATGTCCAAAGGAGTCATGCTATTTTCCTATAAAAGCAATTCCCGTGCTGTCATCCCAGTGCTGTGTTTCAAAGCATCTATGGAACACTGAACACATGCATGCACACTGTATGTCATGACTTGGCTGTCATTCAGCAACTCTTGTCAAAACCATTTCCTTCATGATTTTGCCTAATACCAATATGATCAATAAGAGGAGACTGACAAGTAGAGTTATTGATCTAACTGGAGGGTGAAAGATAGTTGGCATTTATATGAGAAACCATCAATTCTTTCTCCGAAAGTACCATTCTATAATGATTAAAAAATCTCACAGTTTCATTTTATCAACTTTGATATCCAAAGGAGTCACATTGTTTACCTATGAAATAAATTCTCACAGTGTCATACCTAAATGCACATACTACCATAGTATCAATGTCTGGATGGTAATACTGGAGACTGAGGTCTAAGAAATCAGATTTCCTTCACTAGGGAAAACCACATTCACCAGCACATTCCATTGAAATTTTGTCTGGCCTCTACATTCTGTATATTGACATGCCCCTCTGTTTTCAAACAATTATTTGCTAAACTTCCTATCATTTAAGTGCCATGAATCTCTGGGAGACTGAATGTCAGATTTGCTCTCCAATCACTTGTGTAAAGAGAAGACCACAAATCACATTTTTCTTAGCTCAAACAAAGAAAGCCCTTCAGAGGACATCCTGTTTTCTTGATACTAGCCCTATCAATGAGACTTTCTGACTTTTCCAGAAAAGTTTGAGCACAACCTAATTCTTTCTCCATGATAAAACTGAAGTGATGGTTGGCTGCCAAGACCATGAATGATCGCTCAAGAACCCAATGTTCTTCTTCAGACTTGTCAAAAGAGGCATGCAATCAGTAGTCAGGAAAGAGCTTGCAGGGACTCAGTCCTGGATTCTGCAGATGAAGACAAAGCCAATGGCCATGTTAATTTCAGTTCTAAAAGTATGGTGCTTTATTTTATTAAAATATTAACTTGGGGTTTAATTTCACTCCACCAAATAGCTCTGGATTGTCACAGGAGCTCAGAAACAGGTATAATAGAAAAGAAAAAGAGAGAAAAAAAATAGTCTGATGTTTCTGTATTTCAGGTCAGAGATATCTTAGCTGAATAACTAGGTCCATTTGAATTAGTGAAAGACTGAGGCAGATATTTTGTAAGAGCAATAAGAGGCAGTAGTAATAGTTGACTAAATGCCTTTTGCCATCATGCCAACCTATTTCTGTACATTAATCGGAACATGTACCCAAACATCCTTTTCTCAACATGGAGGAAGCTTTTAACTCTGTAAGTTTACTGTCCGCCACTGCTTCAATCCCTTCACATGGTGTTTGTAACTGAGATAAAGAAAGGAATGTGTACAATGGTCCCTCTGAAATAAGGCCTGCAGGTAGACACCCACTGGAATTTTATCACACGGTGGGGATGCTAGAATAACTCAGCAGCTGATCTTGTGAATAGTTCACTGTAGTCCTGTCTCCTCTTCTATAAGCTGGTAACTAGACTTTCCAGGTACTCATGAGCAGCTTAGGTGTAAAGTTACCAGTAAAAGGAATTTATGAAGCATACACCTTCATCCCTCCCCCTCAGAAGTCATAAATGAGGATATGTCATGTAAGTCTTGGATCAGGCTTAATATTTTAAAATGCTAATGATCTTAAGCAACTTAGTAAAAATTACTTAAAGGGATTAGGCTAGGCGTTCCCCGGCACACATTTTTTTAATTTATGGTAAAGCTTGACAATTGTTTTTCAATGTGAAATACTTTCTTCAATATTCTATGCACTAGTAAGCCGTACGATATGGCTTTTAAAAAGGGTAACATAGGACATTATGCATCAAATTTACAGAGTAGGTGATGAAAGTAGACAGTACAAATTTAGATAAAATGTGGCATATGACTGTAAGTGCTGCAGGACTGCTTTTCATGTCCTGGTCACAAAAGCCTGAGGCCAGTTCCAAGAGGGAAACTTTGGCAGGGAGGGTGACCTGACGGGACAGCTGTCATCCGTCATCCCATTGACCTTGAGGTTAATTCACCTGATCTGGCTGGCTGAGTAAAGGTCATCTTCATCCGACCTTGCTACCCCACGGACATCCCCTTTGAAACTACTTGAATGATAATCAAAATGGGAGAGAGAGCCTGTCTTTCATCAGGAGTAACTATTCACTCAACAAATGTTTATTGAACTTATACATAGCAAATACTGTGCAGAATACACCAAAACAACAAGTATTAGAGCGCTGAGCTGAGGGGACATGGAGAATAAGCAAGCAAGAAAAATAAGTGAAAATTTCAAATCATAATTAAATAAAATGCAGGGGAAATGGGAGTGTCAGATAAAGTAAGCAGCTATATCAGGAAGCTAAGAACGATTACTGTCATTAAGAGTGAATGACACAAAGTGACAAAACAGCAGGAAATAGAGTTCTGTCCTAAAGAAAGAGTAAGTCTAAGTGTTCGAAGATAGGATGAGCCAGATGACTGCAAAACTTGGTGGGTTCAGGTACCATGAACCTAACTACAAAGCAGTCAGCATCCATTATGTATCGAAATACCGTTGTTCTTCCTTCTCAAGCCTCAAATCACTACAGGCCAAAATATTTTTGATTGAGGGCAGAATCTGAGCACCGAGAAATAGATATTCCAGTGGTCTCTTGTATGAAAACAGAGCAGTGTTCTGATGTTCAGGTGTTAGAATGACAAGATACTCGCATTTACAGTTGTAACAAAGGAATTTAGCTCTTTTTAAAAAATCTTAGAGACCAGCATTTAATTTGAGATTTTTTTTTTTTTCTGGGTCTATATTTGCTTCCTGCTCAGGCAAGCTTGAGAAGATGAGATCAAGGGAGTTTTGTGGTCCAGTGAGCAAAGGATGGGAAAATCAGAAAGATTTTGAATTATAATCCCAGTTGAGCTACCAGGTGACCTTTAGGCAAGTCATTCGACCTCCCTGTGCCTCATGCTCCCAGCTGGAAAATTGGATAAGACCAGCAGGATATCACTGAAAACCAGATGCTCCACAGAATCCAAGCTTTCCCAGCTAAATAAATTACCACTAAAGTGGGGGTCAGACTGCCAGCCTGGGAGAAACACCCAATTAATGACATTAGGTCACTTTATACTGAAGAGCTATTACTTTCTCCTATATTCATCAAAACTCTTTTAAGCAGAGGAGTGGGTCAGACATAAGTACTATTTCCTGCACTGTTTAGAAGTGTCACTCTGTGTGGCATTGATGTTACTATAGCATATTTGTAGGTTAATAATTGCTACAGTCCTGGTCTTGCCTCATTTCACCTTCCCATGGCCAGCTATGCCAGCGTCAATGACACACAGCTGGAACAACAAAAAGAAGGTCAAAACAGGAGTTTATTTCCCCATTTTTCAAACAAAATAAACTTGTCATTTCCATAAGAAACAGGAAAAATGATAGTTTTTTTTTTTGTGTAGATATTACCAAGGCATGCAACTGCAGGGTAAAATTCCACATATTATTTATCAACATTAAGCAATATTTTGCTAATGAAGAGTAATTTAGAACATATAGAAGCAGTTATAAATATTCCTTTTCAATTAAAATTAAAATCTCTTCAGTCTAATGAGGAGGAAAGATGTCTGTTCCAGTTAAATTACCTGATTTATTAAATAGAAAAAATACTAGTGAAAAATTTGATACTACTTTATATTATGGAAGTTAATAATTGGACATGTTCAAAGCTTTCTGACTCCTTAACTTGAACTTGGATTCCAGGAAGTATCATAAATATCTTATATGTGGAGACAGGCTCAAGCCAGATGCATGACACTGTTGGGCTTGCATTTTATGTCCAAATGGATATGTTTAAGGTTATATACACATGTATAAAAAGAAAATTATTTAAGCAAGCTGAAATTTTAAAATATGTTCATGTTGTGAGCACATATCCGCCAAAGGATTTTACATATAAAACATATGATGAATGAACAACCAACTCTGGTCAAATCTCTTCTTTAAAATCTAGCAAATACTAGTCTATCTCCAATACTAAATAATATGATGATTCCGTTAAACCAACCGACTCTCATGTGGATACTTTGCTTTAGCTAAGTGAAGAGATACTTCAGACAAATAAGATTATTTTGTCATGGTTTGTTTTGTAATTGCATGTTTCTGATTATACTTTGACTTTCATTCTGCTAAAACTAAGTCCCACCTAAGAGCAAGATTTTATTCCCTTAAAGTCTCCCCTCCCCTTCCCTCCCTTCCCCACTCCCTCCTCTCTCTAAAACACACACACACACATACACACACACACACACACAAAGGAGGGAGTATGAGTTGCTAAAGTATAAATAGTTGCTTACTCTCTGGGACTCATTCTCTCTCGTTTATATAATTGAGAAGGTAATGAGTCCTAACTTGGAAGATCTTTTTGATAAGGATCAACAAAGCAGAACTGTTTGGTAAATAATGCTAGGCTCCAGGAATGCAACTTGCTGTTTACCCTCAAACATTTACTGCAACCCTATAGGCAACTAAGTACTGTTGAAAGTGGGACTGGGCGGAGCACACCAATTAATTATCTAATACCAAATGGTCAACTTGGAAAACAATATGCAAGTAACAATGTACAGACTGAATGGATTGTATGTAGAAATACGCATATCTGCATGTTACAATATTTAAGGAAAAATGAGGCTAAGAATTTGAAAGAGGACCTGAATATGAGAGGAGCTGTAGGGATGCAATTGAAGGAAGAAATGATGTGATTGTATTTCAAAACTAAACTAAAATAATTTTTGCTGGGCAGTGGTGGCGCATGCCTTTAATCCCAGCACTTGGAAGGCAGAGGCAGGTGGATTTCTGAGTTCAAGGCCAGCCTGGTCTAAAAAGTAAATTCCAGGACAGCCAGGGCTATACAGAGAAACCCTGTCTCAAAAAAAAAAACAAAAATAAAAACAAAAGCAAAACAACAACAACAAAAGTTTAGCTTAGGAGGTCAGCACCCAGATGGCCCTTACCTCCTCTCTGTACACCAAGTAGGGACCCAACTGGGGGTCAATAGATTACTCTGCCAAGATATTCACTTTGTAGAAATCCCCAAGATCACATGGTCTGAAGCATCCTGGTCTATTTACAACCCATAACTCTTCACTGCTCAGGGATAGTTGGCTCTTTGCTGTCCTCTGGATAACATGGTATCACATGATGTAAATCAAACAGTTGATATTTTTCTCACATTCATTTTTAGTGATATAGAATCTGTGCTGTTCTTAAGCATATATAAATATTGAAAATAAACCTTCTTCCAAAAGGTGATGATAATAAACAGAAAGACAGAGGAAATGAGGTAAGGAAGAAGAGGAAAGAAGGAAGGAAGGAGGGGCAGACAATATAGCTTTTTCCTCGAAGAAACAAGTAATAGAACAAGAGAAGAAAAACGCAACAAAAAATCATGAGCAGGAACACACATACATTTGGGAGCATACTAGGAAGCAATAAATCGGTATTGACCACCTCCAGGAGTCACAGACAACAATGGCATTAATTGTTTCTCATTCAGCACCAGTGATGGTCTTTTCAAAAATAAAACAATGTCACCACAACAAGTTCCTTCATAGGAAAAGTCTCCTGAGTGTTTTCTAATGAAAGCTCCAAAAGTAAATATATCTCTGACTTACACTGTCAGAACTTCAGCCCAGACCCACAGGAAAATAAACTAGTATTTTGTACTCTATCACGTAATTAGATGAATTTCAATGATATTTTATTTCTCTAATGCAGTGGTTGCATGTTGCTGCTGTTGTTGTTGCTCTCGTTGCTACTGTTGTTTTTGTCGCAGGTTTTCTTTCTTGGCTCTAAACTCATTAGTGCATAGCAGTTATCTAAACTATGACAGAGAAGCTGTGCTTATCATTCATTTTTAATGAATAATCATTAAGATAAGCGTAATATGGAAGTATGATGGAAAGTTGGATGGATTTCAAAATCTTATCCTAGTGGTTCAGATAGAAATGAGATTCCATTGGGCACAGACACGCAGATTTCCTTGGAACATATGAGTGTTAAATTGTTATACGACATATTTTTTAGTCACTATGTCTCTATCATGCTGAAATAACTAGTTTAACACATCATCATGCAACTATGGAGAGTACTTTAATGATGAAATCAATCTTTTCCTCCTTTTTAATAACAGATAGTTCTTGAAGTTATTATGTACTTACAGCCCTATCCACAGAGTCACCAGTGAGAACATCTGACAGAATTCGGGAATTTCCCATCCTAATTCTTATTTAGTATCAAAAGCCTTGACCTTTCCCCCACCTGGGACTCCTGTAGCAGTGGTGACAAAGAATGTTTTCCAGTCGGCATGGCTACAAACTTTTGTCATTCAGCTGAGAGCGAATCTGTGATGCCCATTACAACATCACATGTTAATAACATCAACGTAGGCCTGCCAAAATAATAGACACCTTATGCAACAGGTTATGATGGGCCTAAAGTCTGCATGATTTGTTGGGTTAATATCAAGGATATCTGCAAAGCAAAAGCAGCTGGCTGTCTTAGTAACAATGCATACTAGGTGGTTTATTTGCAACACATTCTTGAATATAGATGTAAGCCTATGATGCCAGTTCATTAGTCATTAACCCACAATAAGATTAAGGAAAGTCAAGTAGAGTTCATAAACACATAGCACTGAGAATTAAAATACATGGTAGAAATAGATGGGCAAAACTCAACTTTGAATTATCAAACTTGATTGACTTAATGGCCAAGCTTCTAAGATTGTTTTATTCCACAGCAAAGGTACAAACTAGGTGATTAGCATCAGCAGCAGATGGTTGCTTATATAAAAGGACACCCAAGCTCATCCCTGAGCATTGCCCATCCTATATTATAGTGTCCTTCATTTCTAAAGCTTTTCATTAGCATTTGGATGCTTGCCAATTCTCTGAATTTTACCTAATACTTGAATATGGTTTTTACCACTACTTACATTCCCTAATACATGCTCCAAAGTAATAAATACACACATTTGTTTGTTTATTTATTTACTTATATATGTATGTATGTGTGTGTGTATGTATGTATGTATGTATGTATGTATGTATGTATGTATGTATGTAAGTATTCATGTGGTTTCTGTCCTCTAACAAGTGAGCATTTGTACTGATCTATACTCATAATTTGGTTCACAAAGACTCATATTATTTTCTCAACAGGTTAAAAGTAAATAATAAACTATCATCTTAAAATTGTGCATGCTCTCAAGAGAAGACTATTATCATTCAGGACATTTTTTTTCTGCAATAAAGTCTTACTACAGCCCAGACTGGCCTCTAACTCATAATTCTGCTCCTGCTCCAGTTTTAATGGTTCTAGGATCATAAGCGTGAACCACCACACCCAGCTTTCCCTTCTGAACTTAGTTTATTCATCTCTTCTACTTTTTCACTTCCATTTATTCCTAGTCAACAAACCACGATGTGTCCTTTTGCTTTCCACATTCTTTGTCCTCCCCCTACTGCCTTGTAAACTTGTCAGAAGACTTTTTATGCTTGTTTTAAAAAAAAATTAAAATAGAAAACTTTGCAATGGACCTGGATCATGCCACTGCCAATTGTTACATATCTCAGGGTTATAATACTACTAAGATAGCAGTCATTAATGCACAATCATGCAAACTGAAGTCCACTACACCATCTATAGTCCCCATTTTGCATCAACACCATAATATCTAATAGCTTGGATAAATACCTCTACATGTCAAATGGCATCAGACTCTCATTCATGTCTTCTGCAAACCGGTGCCTTCTGCTTCTTTTCCACTTCAATGACTGGCTCCTGAAACTACCAGTTATATTATATGAAGATAGAATAGAATCATCCATCTCTTCTGACAGTCAATGAACAGTGACTCACAACTGACTAAAACCTCATGAAATTAAAATTTCATGCCTGTGACTCCCATGGCCATACATTAGGAAACAGTATGTCACAGCAGATGCCTGATCCACTGGCTTTTATACTCTTACTGATCCTTCTTCCATGTTGTTCTGTGATCCTTAGATGTAGGAATTGCCCTGTAGATGCATTGGTTGGCCTTGTGCATCCCATGGTCAGCTATTCTCTGAACTTTGACCAGGTGTGATTTTCTGTAATGGTCTTTATCTTTGATAAGAAGGTGAGAGCTACAGTTACTTGTGAGTAACTACAATATAGTTAGAAATTACACTGCTTTAGAAAGTGACCATAGTATGTTGTACTGTAGGATCTATGACATCATCAACCATGGTAATGGCTAGATTGATAACACCAGGCATGAATTCCCTCATATTGAATGGTCTTTAAGCTCAACTAGTCAGCAGTTGGTTACCCTCAAGATATAAGTGCCCATTATCTTACTGTACTGGTTACTTTTGTGACTTACAAGCCTTACAGCTGGGTAGGACTCTTAATGGCTTTTCTCTCTTGACAGCTTATATCACACCATCAGATACTATGAAATCTGGTCCCCAAGTCAGTGGGAGTGAAATTCTTCCAAGTCCTATGTCAGAAGGTTATGATATCGTCAGCCACGGCAAATTACCTTCAATGTCTGGGAGGTAGCCAAGGGCAACAGCAATAGCCTACATTTTAAGAGTTTCTTTGATTCCCATCATCAATAAGTCCAAGGAAAGTTTCCCATCCCTTGAATTTAGCTTTGTATTTGTTATTGTGGTTGTTAGATAGACTATGCCCTTAGGAGAAGCCTTATCAAGCCAAGTTGCAACTTCAATATATATACATTAATATATATGTATATTAGTTCATGTGAATGTGTGTATTACAAACAATATATGCATATAGTATATGCATATAATATATAGTTAATATAAAATGATGCTGCTTCGCTATTTGTTTGTTTAAATATTCTTAGTGTTTTTCTTCTTCTGCCCTCTGTTTCCCCTAGTGTTCTCTTCCCTCCCCTTTCTCAGTTAAATCTCCTCCCATTTTTTTCCAGTTCCCTCTTCACATTACCTGTGTCCTACTCTTCTCCTCTCACATGCATGGTTGTCTAAGCAAGACCTCTGGACAATGATACCACCATTTGATATGCCAGTGTGGACAGGAGAAATCTCACAGCTCTTCCCCTAGATGGAGAATGAATACCTACTGAGAGGAAGGATTAGCCTTCTCTTGGGATGAGTTCTTTAATCTGTGACCCACTCCCAGTCAGCCTAAACACAAGAATAAACAAAAGACAAGGATGTATGGGAGAGGGTGTGAGCACACACACGTGTGTGTGTGTGTGTGTGTGTGTGTGTGTGTGTGTGTGTGTACGTGTGCGCGCTCAAGTATATAACAATAATTAATGAAGAGGTCATAATTTGAGAGGGAACTGTGGGAAAAGGGAGGGGTGGAATTGATATAAATATGGAATTCAGGTATGAAATTCTAAAAATATAGAGAGGAGACTTAAGACAAAAATCATGGTAAAATTGCTAACAATCTCTCCTGAATGTTATTTCTTTTGGTTTAGTGTGCCAATTATCTATCACTCAATCCAAACCCTAGACTCCTCTTTCTCCAGCTTTGCTGGATTGCCATTAATTGACCTACAGCTGACAACTTGAAACTTTAATATGCATAACTGAGTGTCACTTCCCTTGTGTATTTTGGACCTTCTTATTCCTATCAGCATAAAAAGTGACACAAAATCTTCAGGAAATTATCTTTTAACCATCTCCCCTGTCTGATCTGCCTTCCTCTCCCCATGCAGTCCTTACAGCTTACATTTGAACCATCTGTCAACCCAACACACTCACCATTATATCCTGTCTCACAGGGTGCGAGGGTTGTGTTTACCTTTTTATGGACTTTGATATTACATCAGCAAACTGGTTTTTATCAATGTAGAGATTTATCTCAGACCACTTTGCATTCTGAATCCTTCCCGGGCATGCCCTCCCTGCAATTCCTTCCTGGAAACACAGCACCTTACAAATATCTTCTGCTTACCTGGTAGCCCTCACATTCACTGTTTGCAATTAAAATTTCATGAGAATTGTTTCACTTTCAAGGTTGTATCTCCAATTTTCCTTTGCCTCACATTTGCTCAAATCCTGGATCTCTAAAACCTCAGTGTTCACTCAATAATGCTAGCTTGATTCATTTTATGTTGCTATAACAAAATACTTGAGGCTGGACAATTTATAAATAACAGAATGATATTCAGCTTATCTCTGTGAAGGCTGGAAAGTACAAGAGCATGAGATCCATTGGAAAAGAGCCTTGAGGTTATGTCAGACCATAGAGAAAGAAGACAGACAGGAAAGAGGAAATGCAGAAGAGAGCTGAACTTGCCTTCACAGTAGGTTCATTCTTGTGATAACTAATCCATTCTCACTTAGATATATAGTAATCTGCTGATGAAGGGGCTATGTTCTAAGTCTTGATCACCTTTAAAAAAATTTTATTGAAAATAGATTTTTTTCTCTCATAATATATCCCAATTATATTTTCCCTTCTTTCCTTCCAGCCCCTGCTCCCCATTCAGATCCACCTTGCTTTCTGTCTTTCATTATACAATAGTCTTCTAAGGTATGATAATAAAATAAAATAAAAATGTGAGAAAACAAAAACTAACACATCCAATTAGGACAAAACAAAGACAAGGAAAAGAGTCCCAGAGAAGACAAAAGAAACAAGTATAGACACAGAGACCCATTCATTCCCACCCTTAGGAACCCTATAACACAGAACTGGAAGCCATGTGTCCATCTGTCTTTTCAGTTCTAGGACTTCGTTTGGTTCCAACTAGACAGGTGGACATGTGCCCATCCCTAATGGTAACACGCAGAGTACATTCCTGTACTCTGAAGATGTAGGGGAGAAGATGTAGGGGAGAAGGCTCTATATAGGCACCCACTCAAATTCTCCTTGTTCAGTGAGCTGTGTAGGTGTTGTCTTCTGCAATGGGGCATGGCCATCAGTTCATGAAGAGCAATCTACAGCATTGGCAACATCCCGGATTATTTGGGAATTTCTGTGGGATTCTTTTCACTGACAACTCAATTTGATGTAACCCATTCTCAGTACAGGAGACAGGAGATGTCTAGTTGGGTCTCTATCTCGTCGATTATTTGGCAATTTCATTTAGATCACCTTCATGTATGTATATATTTTAGAAAACTTCTATGCTTTCAGGTTCCTATACTTCCCCTAAAATGGCCCTTAGTTTTTGCTGTCTCTCCCAGTATTCCCTCCCTTGTGACCTTCTTCTCACCCTCACCCTGCTTAATCCTTCCATTCCAGTCTTGCTTCCTGCCCCCTACCCTATCTATCCATAACAATTCTATTTCCCTGGCCTAGGGAGTTCTATCTTAACACTATTGCTTTTATGATCTCATTTATAAGGGCTGAACTTCAAGGACCACATTCAAATATTAGCAAACACTGACAACAAAATCTTTATGTGTAGCAGAACATGCATTATGGTTTCTGGGGCCATAATAAATGCTCAGTAAATGTTTGTTATAGGATCAAATGGATGAATGGTTAGCTTTTTTTATTCTGAAATATTTTTAATTACAAGACCTTTTAAAGGAGTGCTTACTCATCATTTACATGAGTGGTGATGCTCTATTTTATACAACTAACTTGTCAAAAGAGCAGTAGAAAATGAGGATAATCCCAAAAGGAAAGAAAGAGAAACAGGTAACCTATAAATTGTCTAAAATATTTAATATGAAAAATTAACTGTCCTCCAAAGATGGAATTCCATTTTGCAGTCATCACTTCAACTTCCAAAATTCGTAATACTGGAGCCAGCCAGGGAAGGCAGATGCCCTTAGGAGCCACTCACTATATAAAAGCCACATTAAAGCTCCTGAACAATGTGCTTTTCTCCTGCTTCAGCTAAAGCTTATGAGAAAAAGAAGTCAGAATGTCTAGAAGTGATCCTGGCTTCCACCATTTCTCCCACCATTATAAAATAAGCTGAGGTGCTCAGAGTTTTCCTCTCTACTTTCTTTCTACCACTGCTGGACATGCCCAGAAGTATTTCCACCCACCATTTTAACCCTGTGAATATGTCTTCCATGGCCTTGAGTTAAGGATGCTGTGAAAAGTATTTGTTATCCCTCATGTACATCTTAATCTTAGTGAGCTCAGGTGTATGTTTGTCCCCAAAGTGCTTTCCTGTATGCCACTGTGGAGGCCCCCTGAATGTATGTCCCATGCTATGCTTGAGGAGAGCACTGGTTTCGAAGTAACTCCAGTTTCTCCTTGGCTGCAGCAGAATTTTTCTTCACTCTTTTACCTCTGCCTATGCATACTGGCTTTGTATACTCCAAGAGATCATATTATGTTCAGTTAGAGCTTGACATAAACCCAAGTGCTTCATATCAGATGTAGAATTCTACCCTCTTCTAATCTGTATTAAGATTAGATCCTTGTCCACTAGTTAGTTTCACCAAAAAGGAATTCCAGGGGGGAATAAAAAAGAAGGGAGAAAAGACAACTGGGGGGGGGGGAGTGTTTAACATCTGATCTCCTTTTCTGTGAGCACTCATTCTCAAGACTGAAGACTGTCCCTTCCTCTTCATAGTCTACTCTTTCTGGATCCTGGCAGTTTGTCTTTTTCCTTTCTCTTTCAAGTGAAAGAGCTGTTAACATAGAGTAATAGATCATTAATTCCAGGCAACTTCACAATACCTGATGATTATCTTCAACCTCAGCCATAGTTTTCTAAATAGCTCCTTTGTAAATAAACTCTCATTGAACTTGCTCATTTCAGTATGCCTTCTGCTTCCAACTGAGCTCTGACTAGTAGGTCACTATATTCTTTAAAACATTCCTTATTTTATTTTTGTCTTGCTGGAACCATATTTTTAGTTAAGAAAGTAACAAGGCAACATACTAAAGCTGTCTACAAATACTCTAAGCTTCCCTTATTATACTAGCACAAGTGCTACATTTCCTGGGGGAGGTAAAACCCTTTACAACCAAGAAGGAAGTGAACAGACTGTGTCTGTGTTATGAAGTCTTGCAGGGGCACTCAGGACTTAACATGGAAGAAAAGAGTTGAGGAGCCGAGGTCAGCATCAAATAATGTGTGTGTGTGTGTGTGTGTGTGTGTGTGTGTGTGTGTGTGTGTGTGTGTGTGGAGTGGGGTAATAAGGTTGTATGTTGGGGTGAATGTCTGAAGAGAGGGTTCAGATTTAGGTCAAAAATAGTGAAAGGTTTTTGAAGCATGGGTTAGGCAGAAGAGAGTAACTCTAAGCCTTCATTGATTCAACTGTCTATACTCTTATTTCAATCCCAATCCTATAGCAAGTTACATTATATTCTTCACGTTCAAGGAACTTTCTGAGACCTTCACATGGGATCATCTATCCTCTCAGGGACAGGCCCAAGATAACTTCTTAGACTAAAAGAAAGGCACAGTCTGTTTTCACTGATACAGTAGTTTCTTTAGAACTTTCTTCCTCTTTCCTACTCTTGGATATAAACCAGGGTCTAATTCCTGGACTTGATAAGAAACTCTACATAACAAAAGTCAGACTTTAGATAGACTTGCATTTTCCTAACATGCCCTTTGGCTAATCCTCAAGACAGTTTAACTAAATGTATTTTGACCCTGCAAGTTAAACAATCTAAAGCTTTGTATGTTTTCTTTCTTTTTTTTCAACTTTTTAAAAATTATATATTTTCTTTATTTACATTTCAAATGCTATCCCAAAAGTTCCCTATACCCCCCCCATCCTGTTCCCCTACCTAATGTATAGAAATCTTTTTTCCTTCTTTGTGTAATTTATAGGGATAATCTCTTTTGTACTGTGTGGAATCATTATATGTCAATTAAAAATCTGATGACAATAAACTAAGGCAAGATTAAAAAGTGGGCCAACTGGGGGTGGAAAAAGAGAGAGAGAGAGAGAGAGAGAGAGAGAGAGAGAGAGAGAGAGAGAGAGATCAAAAAGATTTCACTTCCAAACTGGAGAGATGTCCAACATATGAAACTGACAAGAGGTAACTAGCCATGCAGAAGACATAGACTCATATAAATGGGTTAATAGAAGTTACCAGCTAGTTGGGGAACAAGCTTAACTTATGGTATACACACGTTTTAAATAAATACACACTGAGTCATTATTTGGAAACTGAGGAGCAAGTGGGAAAGACTGTGGTTCTATTCATGTGTTATTGGTAGTGTGTGTGTGTGTGTGAGTGAGTGTGTGTGTGTGTGTGTGTGTGTGTGTGTGTGTGTGTGTGTAAGAACATATGTCAGTGCATGGGTCGGTCTGTGAAAGTTTTCTGGTTTGTTTCCTCATTACTACTATCCATGGTACCTTTCTGACACAGGGTCTCTCACTGAAAGTGAAGCTTACTGGCTCAGTTAGTCTGGCTAGGTAGCAAGTTCCTAGAATCTACCTGTCTCCATCCCCCTATACTGGGGTTATAGTCAAGTGTGTCTATGCCAGATTTCACAGGGGTCATGCAATTAATACTCAGATTCTTTTGCTTGCATAGCAAATCATCTTACTCACTGATCTACTGAGCTTTCATGCCAACTCCACCCCACATACCCGCTCTTAAGACATTCTCTCACTATGTAGTGTAGGTAGACCTTAAATTGTCTTGCCTCAGGCTCCCTAGGTCATAATTACAGGTATGCTTTATCACTTCTGGCTTTGTCTTTATTCCTAATTGGGGAATAAAGGTAAGGAGGATGAATCAGAACATAAAACATGCTTACTTCTGTTTCTCATATGATGTGAAGTTATTCAAATGTGCTTACACTTTTCACTTATGAGATCAAATAATGGACCAGGAAGATGGCCTAGTGAGTAAATGCTTTTGTTTTCAAGCCTGATGACCTACGTTTAGACTCCAGAAGCAAATGGTAGAAAGAAACAATTCTGCAAAGTTGTCCTTTGATATCCAAAACAGCACATTTATGTTCCCATGAAAGTAATTACTTAAGTAATTAATGGATTCTTTATAAACTCATTGTGATTAAATATTGATTTTTAGTCCATTCTTTCCTCTTCTAAAATTCAAAATGACCTTTTTAGAAAAGGTGTTTTAATTGTTCTCTAAGGACTGATAGCTACTTATCTATGAATGTAATATTTTATTTTCCCACCCTACGCTTAATGTCTAATAATATGTGTGAAAGCACAAAACAATGTTGTTTAACATCAGCTAGTAGGAATTTTACAAAGCAGAAGATGATTTATAAAGCATCTCAAGTTTAGTTAAACTTTGCTGACGATGAAGACATCATCATTTCTTCTCTTCTGGGACCTTTGAATCATTAAAAAAAGCAAGTTTTCTTTAGTGAGAAATACCACAGGAGAAATACCATATGAGTCACGGATGGCCACTCAGCAGCCACTCTGAGAATACTACCAACAAGGATAAAAATTGTACTGGAAGGTTTTGTGTGTTGGCCTCTGAACAACTGACTTGACTCAAAACACCAACTCATTTCACACATCCCTTATTCTCTGCAACAACTTTCCAGGACTTACCCTCTCAGATATAGGAGGGCTTTGAGTCAGTACCGTGGGGACAACAGGCTTCCAAGTGCATCTTTGATGACCTTTGCATTCCATCCACACTAGGTAAGACCAGTGGGCTGGAGAAGAATCCACTGGTTCCATTGGTTGGGGGTTGGTATTTTTCTTCTCCAAGCATAGACAAGCCAGTTCAAGTCACCCTAATCCACAGACCTAACTTATAGACAGGACTTTTACACAGGAAAAATACAACAAATATCTCAGAAATACTGAGTAAAACAGCTTGTATCTGTGTATTAAAAGGTTTTGCATTACTTTCAGATATGGGCAACTATCTCATCAAACAGAGTCTATGGTGAATAAACCAGAATGCTGCCCCTTAATCAAAAGCAATATAATTAATCAAATGGCCTTTTTTTAAATTTTCATAGTTAGAACATAACAAAATTATTGTATACATCTTATCAGGTTGGACTTTATTTATAATATGTAAATATTAATTAGGCAAAGTTAGATATCTGTCACTATTGATAGAAATGGTCATTATGCCTGATAGTATGAAACCTGCAACAGTTAAATGATAAGATCAGATATTTACCACAATCTAGCTTCAATTGTATTTATGTGAGTTAAATGAAGTGTTTATTTGCCCAATTTACTATATCTGACAAAGAGTTTTTTCATCTATGATTCTGATGAGCCTCTGAACCATCACCCATATGCATTTAATTTCACCTTCAACTTTACAATAAACAATCACAGATAACTAAACAGATTGCATAATACTCAGAGTTTTTTCAGCATAAAACTTATAGAACTATAAGTCAAACATTTTCTTTCATTGTGATTATCTTTATATCCTCTCGACAATTGTGTGTGAATTAGGACAGTCCTTTCTAGTCACCCTGAATTTAGTGAAAGTTCTCAAACGTCATCATTCTGAATAAAAATGAAAGTGCCTAAAGCATTACTAAAAATTCAATCCTGTAAATTTTTCAAAGTATTCTTTTAATAATCAGTTCTCCCATGCCCAGTTTCCCCTGGGTTTTGAAGACAGTGCCCATATTCTGTTGTCCATGGTGCCCTGATTTTCAACCTGATGCTCTTAACTTCATAAATTTCAATCTGAATATCTGTCTATATCCTCTACTTCTGGAATATTTGATTTGTAACATTCCTGTAAAATGTTGCATTGGTGAGAGAAAATAAGCAGGCTTTGTTTGGTTCTCCTTGCCTGCTATAAGGCCTCCACTTACAAATTTCAATGCATTTGAATCATTAACTGATTTTATGATATCAGACAGTACTGTTATTAGTTGCATAATGAAGTACTTGAGTTGGGACTTGTCATTAGTCTAATCAAGCTGTGATTCTTTAAGATCATGATAGGGAAATGTCAGCACATATTAATTTATTTAATTTGAAAATTACATATCAGAGACCAAAGCAATTTGCAGGGTTAAATTGTCTCTCTGTGGATCCAATTCATGATCTTCTGGGTTCACAGATCAAGTTCCCTTCTTCCCATGCACCATGTGAAAACCACCAAACACTGTTTAGCTTACACAATGTATTCTACACAGCAAGGCTTGCCCCTTCAGTGGGTACAAAGAAGGTAATTCAATCTTAAAGTTCTACTACTACATCACCAAGACCTAGTAGCTGAATTGTAGCTTTGTCTTCCTTCTGCAAACATGCACTATTAGAGATGGACTGTCAATGTCTAAGAAGTCATGTTAACCCCTCCTTTACAAAGATCACTACTTATAAAAATTCCCTGAATTGTCAGGATAGTAGCACAAAATGACTGCTAGTCTTCTAACAACTCCAGCAATGGAAGAAAGGACAACCCTTTCTGTTAATTCTCAGAGTTCACATACAATTGTGCTTTTCATTTGCAGATCTCCAAAGCTCACATAAGTTAAAGCATTTTAAGATCACCTCTTTTTGTACAGCCCTGCAAGACCCACACAAGTCTGAAATCATCCATAAAGGCTTGGGAAGAATATAGTTTGAGGTTGAAGAAAAAAATACAGCTCAACTTTTGTTTCTACCACTTATCAGACACATAATGGTCTCTGTTCTTTCTGTAACTGTGGGCTTGCAAAAGGCTTTAGGTGGGAATGTTCTGTCTGTTTATAAGGACTGATTCTTGAGGATTTAGAAGAGTCAGTTCAAAAGCATTGCTATTGTGTCTTTTGGGAATAATGTGACCCTGTAAGGTATTAGGGTATATGTTTTTATAGTCACAGCGACAAATTCAAAAGCAGAAAAATGACCTGGGATCATTCTTAATGAAGTACAAGTTCTTTATACAATATTTTCTTCTCATAAAGGATATATGTAATTCAGAAGCTTGAGCCTGTTCCAGGCATCAAAGACAAGCTACTGAAATGTAAAGCCAAAACAATAAGAAAATCTGGACATACAGAATCTCAGAACAAACGCACAGAACTCCTGATCAAACCAGAATGGATCACATCCTCTTCAACTACATCAACTATTCGTATGTATCAGATGAACTAATAGCTTATACTACTTAAGGCAGTAGGGAAATATGACTCCTATTGCTGATAATCAAAATTCATAAACTGAATCACTAAGCCCATAATCAACAGCCCGAGTGTCCGTATCTGCAAAGTAAAGATACTACATTGGAAAGCAATTTTAGCAGTGACATTTAAAGATAAAGATGTGTGACACATGTTGCTGAGAAATGACACTTCATTTGCTATGTGAAACATAAGGGCACTATTTAATTTTGAGTCCTTTAGTCACTTGTTTGTTCTTTACATATTTATTATTTTGAATTGTATTGCTAATTTTGAATTGCATGGCTAATATGTTAGTATTTCTTGCTTTATAACTCTTAATGATCCTTTGCAAAACCACAAAAAAAGGAGGCTTAGGTCCTCCCCAATAGAAAAAATGTAAATATTTGACACAGATGTCAAGAGAAAAAAAAGTTGTCATTGCACACAGGGAGGGCAAGTTCTTCAGGTAGAGTGAAGATTGAAGGACTGACACCAGTGAGTCTGTGTCACTAGATATTCAATTTCAACAAAAATCATGATGTCACTAAATGTATTGCCAGCTCCTTCTAATTAGCTGTGCAATAGAACTAAAGCCAAGCCCATGATTCTGTGAGTCTGTCTGATGTGGGGCTAGGAGATGCCAAGGATTCTACTTCAGGGACCACATCTCAGGAACCATTCTCATAAACTATAAAGCCTACGAGTGTTTTTGTCCTGCACAGCCCAAAAGTTTGCTACAAGAAACCTAGGTCCTGCTCTCCATAAATCATACAGTTTCCTTTTCTTGCAGACAAAATTGATTTTTATTCACCATCTTACTTGATAACAAGTATTGTAAAACCTTTGGTTTTGATTTTTTTTTTTGATTTTTTTTTTTTTTTTTTTTTTTTGGTATCAACATCACTAATGCTTTCTAGTTTCAGGTACACTCTCTTCTTCCTGAACTCAATTGTTAAGCACAAGAAGTCCTAAATTAACTCCCATGTAGGTCAAGGGCACCTAGATTAATCAGTAACAGTTGAGCTTGGGTACCTTACCAACCACCTGAAATGTAGGGACTTGAAACAGTGGCTGCCTCTTTGGCTCATTGTTCTGTGAGTCAGCAAAATGAACTAAGTCCTGTCTGTTCTTTTGATTTTTAAACATATTTCAGCTGTTGGATTAGAAAAGAGTTGTTGATCTTGGAAGCTCTACTACATGAGATCTTCCATTCTTCAGGATGGAGCTTTCCTCATAAGGTAAGTAAGATTCTAAGTAAGCATAAGTGTATAAGAGGTCTGTCTATTAAGGCCTGGTTGAGGACTGGCACAATGTCACTTCTGCTACACATTATCAATCAAAATAAGTAATATCATCTCTGAGACTCAAGGAGCCTGGATCCAAGGAGGGAATTAAGAAGACCTTTTGTACTAAGTCAGATCCTTTGTAATATCAGACCACAGACCACTCTGTTTCTATATTATAACTCAGTGATTCTAAACTTTCCTAATGCTGTAACCCTTAACACAATTCCTCACAGTGGGGTGATCCCCAACCATAAGAGTATTTTATTGCTATTTCATAACTGTAATTTTACTAGTGTTATGAACTATAATGTAAATATTGACCCCCCCACACACACACACAAAGTAATCTAGGCTCACAGATTGAGAACCAGTGCTCTAACTCATCAAAGACCCTGTCATGTTCCCATAGTAGCAGTTACCAGCAGTGCTGGGATCTGTGCACTTCAGTTACTTCTCTCTAAGAACATACATGACTCAGTGATGGTAACTGCAACTGGCATATCCATTTGTAACATTTCTGCTCAGCCAGAAGGTCTGTTCATCCATGTAGAAATGGAGTCTAAGTGTTTGGGTTAATTGGTTCCAAAACATTTATCTCTGTCATTTTGCTGTACTAAATATGCCACAAAACTAACTACAGTGCTTTGAAAACTACCCGTGCCCACTTTTCCCATCACTTTGATAAGACATTGTCAAAAGCAGGTTAAGGAATGAAGGTTTTATTCAGGGTCTTAGGCTCAGTTTATTATTGGGAAGGCATATCAGAGTAAGCAGCTCATGGTGGAGGTGCCTAACATCTTAGAGGGTAAGTAAACAGAAAATGACTAAAACCAGAAGCGAGATAGAAGTTCTAAAGACCCACCCCAAGTGACCTACCTCCTCTAGCTAAGCCCCACATTCCAAGTCCCACATGTTTGTTAAAGAGAACCACCATCTACAGAGGTCAGTTTTGAAGCATGACAATGTGAGTAGAACTTCTCAGACCCAGAAACAATATCACCTAATGGAGTATTGATTCTTAAATCCAAGTGTGCAACAAAACCACCTGAAAATCTTCTGAAATACATAGGGATGAACTGTAAAAGCCAGACCTATGATTTTGTGGGTCTGTTTGATGTGGGGCCAGGGGCTGCCAAATATGCTACTTTGGGAATCATTCTTACAAAACTATTCAATCAACTAACATAAAACAGGTTATCTTGGGGATTTGATTGCCTCTAGTACAACCAGTAAAGTATGCATGCTTGTATTAGAGGGCTGTGCTAATTAGTTCCAGGAGAGGAAAAGGATGGCCTCTTTGCTACCTAACAATACGTTGTCTCTCCACCCAGTGATTCTAATTAAAGTGTCCCAGAAGGGAACCAGCATATCTATATTAAAAGTTCTATTCTATTGTACTGTTAGGGTTGAATACCACTTGCCCAGGGGTTTCCAAACTATGGCCCTGGGTCAGTATCACCAACATCACCTGAGAACAAGTCACAAATATAAACTTTCTGGATTTGCCCCATACCCTATGAATCAGATATTGGGGGCGGAATGAGGCAAGTAGGATCCACCTACAATATTAAGTTATCCAGGTACCCCCTTGTAAAAGGTAAACTTTGAAATCTTCCACATTAATGTATTCAAACACTATAAGCAAGTAGTAGTATGGTAGGTAATACAAGTTCAAAGTGTGATAGATGTGTTGAGAAAGTCATTAGTTCACTGAATATAGGCCATTCCACAGGGGAAAGACTGAATGAGCAGGAGGAGGGTGGACATCTAATGCTAGCAAAAAGAGGTATGTGATCTAGTGTGAATGGGGCTGAGCATCCACAGGTAATTCTTGGTGCTGGAGTTACAAAGAGGCAGGCTCACAGTGGTTTATGTAGTCAAGTAGAGACCACAATTTCACAATAGATCACAGACTATAGCAGAATACTTGAAAAACATAAGAAGTGATAGAGAGTTCAGCGATGGGGCATTTCCAATTTAGACCAAAGCTACAAATGATATCCTCTCAGAAGAGGTAAAAGCAATAAGGTCATTGGTGAGGAGGTACAATCTCACAGCATGTAAAAAGGAAGAAGTGAGAGCTTATTGGAAAAACACGAGAGCACCCCCACCCCCTTTCATAGCAAACGGATAATGCCACAGGCATGATTTCTGATTCTCATTCAGTAAGCCTTGCTGAGTGCTTCCCATGTTCCAGGGGTCATGTTAGTCACTGGGAATTCCTTTGCGAACAAAGCACAATCCCTGCCCTGGGGGAACTAGGCTAGTCAGGTAGGAAGAGTCAAAGACATTCACAAAACACACATTGTAGTAGGTGTTTCATCATATTTGGAAACCGCCACATTTGTTAGGAGGGTTCCTTTTCTTCTTTATCTTTTTTTAATTTTAGGTTTCAAGATTGAAGATGTGAACAAGGTCATATGCATGTTATGCAAAGACTCTACCGCTGAACTACTTGCATAGCTCACTAGCAGTAGTTTAAACAAAGAATTCTGTTTCCACCTCTGTCTCTCCCTCCTCTGCCCACAACTTTCCTCAAAAATACGGCACAGTAAATTGGTAGGTAAGTTGGGGGAAGCATAGCAAACATATAATAGCTCAAAACATGATTCTGTATGGATAATCAATTGAAGGACCTGTATTCCTGGCATATTCTTGTGTATTCCTGGTGCGTTCCTGTATATTCTTGTATTCTTGTGTGTTTCTAAACTCCTTTCAAAAGAGAAAGCGATCATTTTTTCAAAGGGAGCACAAAGACCCAACCATGTGAATGACAGAAGCTGATCATCCTCACTCACCAGGACTGGATGAAGGAAAATGAACATTACTAGGCTAGCCCAGACCAACTTTGTAAAGACTGAATCAGTGTCTTCAGGCCAAGGTTGTACATGGGAGAAAAATCACAGAGGAAATAAATACAGTTTATCAGTCCAAGAGGGTCTGTCTTCATTGACTATATTGAAGAACTGCAACTATAAATGCATCTTTTTCAAACTACAGTGACACCACCTTCCTATTCTGTAACAATAATGCCAATCGACATCTTGGTCATGAAAAACTACATCATCTTTATACCCCTCTTCATCCCTTACAAAGAAATAGTATGGGAACAAGGGAGAAACATTTTATACACTGAAAAAGACAGTGACCCTGTTGATATTTTAAAGTACTTATCCCATGACGAGAAGCTATATCTACTCATTCACAACTCTTAACAAGCATTGACTGCCCCCTCCTCTGTCTAATTGCTTGATTGCTTACTTAATTGTATCCAGTCTTTTGGCTGTAGTTAATATTTTTACAGTTGTGCCTCAAAAATATACATTTCAAGCGCAAAGTTCTTCTAAACTCCAAACTTATACAATAATCACTGTACTCCTGTAAACCTGTTGGAAATGGTATGAGCACTTGAAGTTTAGCCAGGACAGCTTTGAGCTTGGGAGTCCTTCCCCTATAGTCCACTGCTTGAATGGTGGCAGTACTGGTGACTCAATTACTCCAATGGTTTCCTAGGATGCTTGACATAAAATTCCACAAGCTCTACATAAACTGGACACCATGACCTCATAACCACAATCTCTGCCATCTTCCTTTCTTCAGTCCATCCATCTGATTTTCCTAGCATGCTGCCTTGGATCTTGGGTCTTCCTCTCCCTCATGCCCCATATTCTCACAGGCACATTAGGTCCCAGTTCAAAGGGATTAAAACAAATCTTTCTCACCCATACTATTTAAAATCACTCTTACTTCAGGCTCCAGCCCCACATCTGATTTAGAGTTTTCATTTTTAATCATACCTATCAGCAAATGACAGATTTTATTTTGGTTTATAACTACTTACTAAAATATCCTATTTGATTATTCATTACCAATTGCTTATATATGTGCAAGTAACACTAATAACCTGAACAGATTGTTTCACATATTTATATTTATATATAACAGTAATAATTAAAGAAAAAGCAGCCATGAATATGAGAGACAGCAAAAGAGTTAGGGGAAGAGAGGTGGAGGTAAGGAAAAAAAGAAAAGGGGAAAATGATATAATCATATTGTAATCTTAAAAACCAAAAATGATTATAAGTAATAAAAAAGTCATTAAATGCTAAATTATTCAATTATTAGTCTACTGTTCTATGACATCTAAAAATTACTTTTGAGTGAGAGTAGTTCTTCCATATGAACACAACTTTCTATAGTCCAGAACTCACGAGAGTCCGCACCTCTTTATTTTATTGCAGATTTTGAGTTTAGTGCATCATTACACACACACACACACACACACACACACACACACACACACACACGTTCTTTTTTTATTATTATATTGTCACCTCTTTTCTGCCTTGCCAACAATGTGCTCTAAGAATGGCACCTGTGCCTTTAATCCGCTTGTCTCCTAATGAGTTCTGTGGTCTGGGAATCTACTGTGCTGCTGCTGCTTTCAGATGTGAACTGCAGCCTCTTATACACATGGAAGTCAGCATGAATGAAAAAAAAAAAATCAGGTTCTCTGGGACAATTTTATGATCAGTGGGAAAACTAAACCATAATATTTAAATGTGGAACTTCCAAGGGAAGACAGGTTGAATAGTCACATAATTTAAAGAGTAAATGTTTATTTTTACTTAAAGAAAATGGAATCAACTATATCAAAGCAACACCTCTCCAGACAGCTAATAAACTTGAAGAACTGAACTTTAGTAAGATTGTCCCACAATAGTTTATGCACAGAATTTCAGTAAGAGCACTCTTTATTGAAACTCACTTTTGCTTCTTATTGGACTAGTTGACAACATTTTGACCCACCTGTTCAACACTCTTGAGAGTTTTTAGGATCTACATTAACTTGAAAAGTTGACTTTATCCTTAAACTAGAAAATTACTTGCAAGCCACTGGAAATAAGTAACTACAGGTCACCTATGAGAATGAAGCTTCCTGAGAAACAGAGAAAGAAGGAGACAGATTGCCCATCCTTCACATGTGTAGGTCCTATGAGCCTCTGTGGGGTGACTCCAATCTCACTCTTAAGACACATTTGCTCAGTCTCCCATGCATAAAGAACAAGTGCCATTGACACTAATCTGTCTAGAGAAGGAAAACAGTAATCCATAAGACCTTCATTAGGTCCTATTCCCTTTAGACTGTCATGTCTCATCACCTCTTCCCCTCGTTACTGCCTGTCAGAATGGCCCTTAATAATACGTTTGATTTTCAATAAATATAAATTTCACTCTGACAATTTTAGAAGCAAGTCTCTGGATAAAAGATGAAGTTTTGTAAAGTCACGAAGTTTTACACGTGTCAGACACGCATGCTTTATTTTCTTTGAAATAAAGACTCTCCGGTCTATCACTTGAATTTCTTACAACAGTGTCACTAACATGAAAGACAGATTTGATCTAAGTCTCATCTCCACATTTCATAGGATGTCTTTCATCATATCTTTGCTTCCACCTTCTAAATCTAAAATGAATTTTCTTCTAGACTTTTTAGTTAGAGTTGGGATAAAGTTTTTCTCTTGAATAATAGCTAGTTTTTAAGTACATTTTGATTTATCCGATATAAAACATCATAAAATGTGTGTAGAACTCTGGGAGAATAGGTATCATATGTTTTAATTCATAACAACCAACAAATATTTAGAAGCAACTACAAGGTCCTCAGAAAGGGAGTACCTGGGATTAGACATCCAAAAAGTTGGAAAGCTAGTATTCTCTTGCAATACTCAACACAAACAAAGGAGTTACTTCAGATCTGTGATTTGAAGGGGAGAAAAACTCACAGAATTCAAGATTGTTTTCCTTAACTCTGTGGCAGAGATTAGAAAATGCTATGGGATTATTTAAGCTTTCAACTTAATTCTATATTTCCCATTCAAAGCCCCAGCATCCCAGTGTGTTGAAGGCAAAACTAAATGATTCAAATGTCTCTGCGATTGCTAACATATAGTGCTCTAATAAGAGAGATGACCAGGAAGGTCCCAAGACCTTGCACATAAGAAGGGGCTCCTCTGCCCTAACAGGAAGAAATAGAAAGACAGCCACTAACATAAGAATTTGTACTATCTGAGTACCGCTGTGTTTATATCAAACTATTGTCTTTGCCCCATCCTATTGCATCTGCAACCTAAGTGTTTAGTTCAGTAGGTTTGAATCCACTACAGTGTAAGATCTCTGGTTCCCCTCTCACGCTCTACAACCTTCCTTTTATCACTTAATTCTTCCTTTTATTCACTCTCCTTCTTTCTTCCCTCCTCATCTCCTTTCTTCCACCTCCCCTCACTTTTACTTAGACCCTTTATTCCCATGGTCCATAGCTTCCTTCTATCATACCTTCCTCCTTTTTCCCTTTCTTCCTTTCTCCATCTTTTCGTCTTTCCCTTTCCTTTCCTTCTGTCTTCCCTTCCTGTTAACCTACTTTGCAAATAAACAGGATAGCTAGCATCTGTCTCAAATAGCACACCCCTTTGTATCTACTATCCAAGACACTATTTTTCAATGAATATGAAACCTAGGTCTCAGTTGGCTCTTCTTTATCTTGATTTTCACAGACGTTTGATGTTCTCTTATCTGAAGAATAGCTCCACCTTTTCCTGTTCTCACAATCTTATTGAGGTCACTCGACTTCAAAGTGCCTCTCTGAGGCTCAGATGGTGCAGCTCTTCTGAGAGTGTCTTGGGTACGCCCATGGGATAAGGGCAATGCTCCTCTGTAAGGTGATCCATTCCTGAGACAATGCTGCTCTCTCTGTGTTATCAATACCATGGGTGGTTTGGGCACTGCAGAGAGCCTGATGGTGTCTCTAAAAGGCATCAGTGTTCTCTGAGATGCTTCCCTGGGGTCCTATTGCAAGATCTAAAGGATCTCAGTCTCAATACAGTTGCTTAGTTTGTCACAGGTGGTGCCAGAAATGTTAATCAAAATTAGATACATTCCTCAGAGAGTAGTGGAAATTTTCTATACCATCTCCATCCAACCAAAGGCTAGATATCAGAAATGCTGTGTGTTCCTCACCAAGCATCCCTTCCATTTGGAGGTAGTTACATGTGGCTTTCTGCCATTACCTGCCTTTTATATAGATACTCACTTATGCTGGAAAATGAGTGAATTTATTGCAGCATACTGAGCTGGGGATTTGGACAACGATTTTACTATAGGTACAGTCAACTGTCATCTCTAAAGTGATTGAAAAATCTGACTCCTGTGAGGGTCTCCCAAGTAAACACACCTTACTAGGTATGTAAGAGAGTCAGGAAGAGTGCTTCAGGGAATCAGACTATAAGTACTTACAGGGAGGATGAGCAAAACTGATTCAGATGGCCAAAGGGGCATAGTAAGGAAACAGACAGGAAAATCATCTGGACTCACTGCAGGAACAGAGCTGTGACAGTATTACATGCTCTGCCTAGAAAGCTGTTCACAAGCATGAAAACAGAATTGGGGGGTGTGTTATCAAAAGCAGGCCCTATAATTAAATTGCCCAAATGATCACCATCCATTCACATAACCAATGCTTTACCTATAGTTCATTTACTCCTATCTTACCATTATTCCAGGAAAGGTCTGGTGTGATAATCAAGTATGCTCATGTCTGAAGTCCATCGCTTATAAGTCATGTGACCTGGAGAAAGTCTGTCATCTCCTCTGTGCCTTAGTTCCTCATCTGTAAAGCAGGAGAATGAGGAACACCTCCCTCCTCCAAAATTTGAATGCAAGCCACAGTGATGTGGACAAAACATCCAGTGTGGCCCTGGCACCTGGCAATCACTTGATGATTATGAAATCCTGTAATTATTCTCAAGGGATAGATGGAAATGTTCAAAGCATGAGAGAAAAATCTTCTTAGGCACTATGAATGTATAGAGCTACTCTGCTTGGTCTAAAGCGTTTTGGTCTGTCTCCTCTACAAGCCAAACATAATTGTGTAGGAGGCTCTGAGGTAGAGGACGCCCACAAGGCGGCTTGAGGACAGCATGTTTGCCTTGGCTGGCTGCTAACTAGCCAAAACCTCGGAAAAGTCATGACACCCACTTGGCAAAGCAGATGCTGTCTGCTTTATTGAAAACATCTTAAGAGTATAATAAATACAATGTAGTTTGTGTCCATCGTTTGAACTTGTGATTCCATTGGCCAGAAGAGTGACAGAGCAAAAGATTAGTGAGCATAATAAACATCCACTTCACAAAGCTGAGGTGATGAAAGCAAAGCTTTAGCAAGTAGCCGACCCTGAGCAATAAAACACTTCTAATTGGATCAAAGTAGGCACTTCCCAAAAGATCCTATCCTGGCAGGGGACATTTTCCACTGTTTGGTACCAGAAATGTTTTCCAGAGTCACCCACACACTTTAGAGACCCCAGAGGTCTCAGTCATCATTGTGGCTATGTGAGATGGATCAACCAGAATGGAAATTCTCATATGTGCCAATGTGAAAGGCAAGCACAAACATGAGACTTATAAGAAGTTCTGGGAAGCCTGACAGGTCCCTAGGATTGCTACTAGCCTGTGCTAATGGGCTATGGGGCCATGACCTTATGAACTGCCATGAAGAAGTTGCATTCTATACCAGTGGCATGGTTCTTGGCAAAGTGGCCTGGTGCATGAAGTGCTGTTTGAAAGTGGTTGGAGAAATAATAGATGGGACTTAATTGGATGGAATTTGTTACTGTCCAACAAATCAGAGCCTTAAGATGCCAAGGAACAAGACTGGCAAGTACATAATAAAGCAACTGACTACAAAGGGCAATGGCCAGGACTCAGACCCAGAGTCTGCCTTTCCCACATGCTTATACATGGGAAGAATAGGTCAGATAGGTCAGATGGTCCGTACCTTCAGAATGAAGCTGGCACATCAGAATGCTGCTGAAAGGTCCAGAGAGAGACCATGTTTATACAATTAGCCAATCATCTTACCATGGGAATCAAACATCCAGGATCCAGAGAGGGAGACAAATGTTCACAAGTGGGATTTGATTTTCTAATGACCTTCAAGCAGAAGTACACACACACACACACACACACACACATTTATATAATCAACAGTATGTTTGAAGTAAAGTGAAGCAGAAATCATGGTAATAGGTCAATAAGTCAGAGGAAGATAGGAATTTAGACATGACTAAGATAATTATCAGTATTTCTAGTTGAATGAGAAAGAATGCAATTTTATCACTCACAAATATTTGAATTACTCTGGACTGCACTAAAGCTGTTTCATAATAGATAGCACCCATCTTTCTCCCTCTTTCCTTCTCTTCCTCCTATCATCTATGTTTTTTTTAATATGTCTATACTATGTAGCTCAGGCTAACCTCAGACTCACCATCTTTAAGGATTCTTGAACTGTAGGTATGTACCATGATACCTGATCTTCTATCATTCAGTTTATTTTATTTCCTGACATTAATTTTTCATAGTGTCATAATATAAAAGATTTACCATGTGCTCCTGGTCTGTTCCCCATATACTATGTCAAATTGCTTTGTCATCTCTATCAACTCCTAACATTTCCACCTACCATCAAACCTCACGACCTCGTATCATTAGCTCTGCTATGGTCTCCGTACCTCTGGTTTACCACCTAAATGCTTGGACATTTACTCCGCTGCCTTCATTCTACCTTTACTAATACTATCACAAGCTTAACCACCTCACTTCCCATCTCTATTATAACACCTCCACCTCCACTCCAGCACACTCACCATCACCACTGTCACCAGGTTCTCTCCGTCAGCACGGCTCAGTACAAACATCTCTAGTTCCTTCAGTTCTGCTCCTGTCATTACTAAGAGTCCTCCCCCTACAGCTTCTTTCTGTCTCTCCTTTTGGGATCATGTATGGATTACAGGCTCTAAACCCAGGCCTTTCACCCCTGCCATCCTCTCTCCCTGCCCACTTACTCAATCCCTTACCCTGTCATCTTTGCTCATAGCTTTGCAGCCTTACAGACCAGCACCTACTCTGGCCACACATTGACTCCTGTTAACATGATTGTGTTATTTGCTGGGAAAACCTGTTTATAGTTGTGCTGTGGCACAGCCTTAGCACACACTTTTAATTCAAGATATTTCTGCTTGAATACTGTAAACAGAATTAAATAAAGCCAGCCATAAGTCAAGGGTCAGAGCAAGCAACTAGTTGACAGGAAGTGAACATAGGATTATTAAGGAGAAAAAAAAAAAACAAAGAGAGTTAGAGGAGGTCAGGAGGCTGGATATAGTGATGGACAGGATGGAGAAGAGAGGGACATTCAGTTTGAAGAAGGGTTTTTTAAAGATGACTTCTGAGAGGGGATTCCTTCAGGGTTGTTGGCTGAGGAGAAAGGTCAGCTGGGTGTTTTCTCTGCCTTTCTAAGATAGAAGGCTTTCACCCCCAAAGGACATTTAAATAGCTATGCTATTTAAACATGTGAGTATATAATAAAGAATAAAATCAATAGCGTATTTACTTAATATATTATAGTATAAAATCCTCATGACTTCCTATCATGAAGAACACATGTTAATGATCTCTCATCCACCTGTATTTACAAGGAAATTTGAAATTTGTATCTGGAACTCAGTAATGAGTTCTGTACATTTAAAGAACAAAAAACTCCATTAGTATCTGTCTTAGCATATTGGATCAGCTTTAAAAACTGAAAAAGCAAAATACATCATTATTCTTACTTTATAGCATCAGGAGATGATTCAAATGATAAACCATCTCCGCACCCTAACTTAGGTAGAACTACCATTTGAAACAGTAGAGAGAATCTGAATCAAGAACTGAATTTTAGCCCAGCTTGAGTATTATTGCTTCTGGGAAGTTTATTTAACCCACACTTTCCAAACCAAGCTGGATCTGAGTGTGTCATAGGTATTCTCAGACACTGATACCCTTGACTAAGGAGAGATTAGTAACTCCTGGGAACCATGGTTTCTGGACAGTAGTAGTTTCTGAGACAAATTCAGCTTCTGTTGCATGGAAAACCTTCAGAGGAAAGATAATCTCCGAAGCTCTGTTTATCTGTGATGTGGAAGAGGGCAGAGAACTTACTGGAGAAGATGACTGACTGTTGTAATTCATGAACTAACACTGAAGAGCTGATTTGATTGAGAACTCTCACGAAGGTGGTTTCTTCACAAAATTCTACTCCTACTTGGCTTTCGTTATGATTTAATATATGACACTGGCCTTACCAGGAAATGTGATGATCCTGAGTCTAGAATGCAGACTGCACTTTTTTTTTCCCAATGTCTAGACAATTCTGAGTTTGGTTCTTACCATGTAAAATGTTGGGATGAGAGGTGTATATTCCATCTGTACCGCATGCAACCTATAGTTGATCTCAACCAAGTCTCTTTCTTCATTCCTTCATCCCAAATAATCGCACATCACCATCCCACGGGTTGCTCAGAAGCACAGGCTTCACTCTTCACCAGGTGATTTATCCGTTTACAAGCTCACCACTGCTGAGTCCTGGGGCTCATTTTCACAACACTTCAAGCATCATTTTTACTCAGCACACACTGAGTGAACCTCATATTATATCCATGATGACTTTTTATATTAGCTGTCTTGATGGTCAACGTGCTTCAAATATTACTTAATCCCAATAAATTTTTTTTCGTCTCAAAGTTCACTTGACTTCAATTATGTCAATAGTCTGTTTAGTATTTCATAGTTTGTAATAAATGAATAACTCTAAACCCTCAAACTAATTATGTGTTATCCTTGAAAATAATTTCCCCCTTCATTACATCTACACATTTTTTCACACAAGCCGAGAAGAGATACATCTACACATTAAAAAAAAAAAAAGACTTTGCAACCCCTCCATCTAATAAAGTATATTTGCTATATTTGAATATTTCCTCTTGTTCTGGCAAAAGGGGAAAAGTAACAAAATTGTACTATGAAGTTCTACCTCCAGGCATCAAAGGGACTTGCTCACATATACTACATCTAAAAAGGCATCAGTCCCTTAACGAATAACCCAACTGCCCTAAGAGATGAGAGATTATTGATCATATGGAGTAGATAACAGAATTGAGTGTTGAGTTTTTCCTCTCCTAGATGATGACGCACTTCCCCAGGTATGCTAGCAACTGATCACAACTGAAAAGTAAGGCCAGAAATCACTCCAGTAGAGCATCCCAAACCACTAGTCCTTAGAATTAGGAGACAAACAATAAGTTGCTATAGGCCACTGATTTGTGCATTCTCTTACACCATGAAAACCCAACGGATACATTGACCACCTTTAGACATAAGCTTGTGACTATCCTCCATGAAGGAGTTGACAGACTAAATCAGCCACTACTCCAAGAATACCACCCCAAGCTCTCTTTGAAGATTTATCTCCCATTCTTTCTTTGGTCCTCCTGTGTACCCATTATCACTGTTAGAATAATACAAACCCTCGCTCATTGTATTCCATCAACTGTTCTATTTTTGTGCATTTCCATGGGTTTTGCTTTAGGTTCCTGCCTTGAGTTTTTGCCTTGGCTTGCATCTGTGATAGATTATCATTCGAATGTACAAACTAAAATAAACCCTTTTCTCTAAGTACTTTTTGGTACAGCAACAGAAGAAGAATTATGTAAAAAGAATTCATAACTATCAAATGAAAATCAATACATTAAAAATATATCCAGCTATAGCTTATCAAATATATTCACAAAACGTGATGAACACTCTATTTTAGAGTATTTTTTTTAGACGTTATTATTTTTGTCTGCTCCACGTTTAGATTTGGTGCCCAAGTTGTTAAACGGGTCTAGACTTCAAAGGGAGCCAAATATCTCCAAACCTTGGACTAAGAACCTAGAAACATGATTTCTGTGGATGTTTCCATAGTGGATATCGCAAGCAATCATCAAGGAATAGTATAATTAAAAAAGAGCAATGAGCAAAGAGAGCCTAGTCTAGAAAAGACACTAACACAGGTAGCGAATGAAAAGAAAGGTAAGACCTGGGCTGTGATCAGTTTCCAAAGTATCAGGAGATGGCCCACGAGTGAAAAGTCACGCAGGCAATTCCAGACATGAATAATCATGAACCATCCCAGCAGCACTGAAAGATTTGGGTTGTGACATAAATTACTTAGGTGAAAAGTAACAAGCACTTTTTGTAGATATTTAGAGGTTAATGAGGGAAGCAATTAAGAGCATTGCCTGGGCAACATTAAATAAAGAAATGTAAGCTGGTGTAGTGGTGCAGGTCTATATGCCCTATACTCTGACAGCCTGAGCAAGGGAAATCACAAGTTTTAAGGTCAGTGTGGGCAAATAGTGACACTTTATCAAAAGAGAAAGCCAGAGAAAGCAAGGGAGAAATGATGGTCAAGCAGGGTAGCTTACACCTGTCATTTCATCACTCAGAAGACTGAGGTCAAAGATTACACAGTTTTGTGGCTAGCCTTGACCACATAGTAGGTTTAAAGCCAAGGTGAGTGACAGGATAAGACACTATCTTAAAGCAGAAAAGGAGGAAAAAGAAGGGGAAAAGAGGAAACAGAAGGGGAGGGCGGCAGAGTACATCAGACGAATCTGAGATGACTTTGCTTTCGTGAGTATGATCTAGAATGTCTTCATCCATAGCAGTATTTGAATCAGTTTTATCTGGCAGCTTATTTTTGTTTACCCCAGACAAATAGAAAAGTTACATATTCAGTCATTCTTAGACCTCACTGAGGATATGAGGCTCCTTGATACATGACACTACAGCAAAATCTGATGACTACATTATTACCATGAAGGGGATAACAGTTATTTAACTCCACATATAAGGAAGAAAAGTTAGTTTTTTCTAAAAGTTAGACACTAGAACAAGAATAACTTACCAATTATGTCATATAGCCATGGCCTACACAGCCACTTCCATCCCATTTTTCCTTGAGTTTTATACTGAATTTTTGAATTTTGTGCATTTATGTTAGTAAATAATAGTATAGATATTCTGAATACTGTGTGACACATACGCTTCTGAGAATATAATGAAGACCACAAGTTGCTTTCTTTATTTCAAAGAAAAAAAAAAACGGTTCATAAATTATTTTTCCAAAAACCAGATCTGTCTGAGGAAAATGAAAGGGAAATAATAGGAAGTATTTTTGTTAAAATTTTCTCTTCCAGACATGACAGCTTTGCTCTTCTCTACCCCTACATCCTTTAGGTGATGAGAAGAGGAGAGACTACCTCCTCTGTTCTGAGCAGGTTTGAGAAAATATGTTCACTTGCCAAGCTCATTGCTTGGAATATGACTCAAGAGATATAAAACCTTGTATCTAAAATTAGGAGCCTGTTTGTAATCTCAGAATTTAATTTTAATATATCCCTGAAAAGTATTTCAGATAACAGAAAGAGAAATTAATTATTGGCAATGTTGCTGTCCTCAAATATAAATATAAGAAAAAAATGTTACTTAATAGAGAAACTCTTTCTGACATAAACTTATAGAAGTATCAATTCCAGATTAGCACTTTTCTTTCCAAAAAAAAAAAGGACCAGTTGTAGAAAGAAACACAATTATTATTATCTTTGACTATAATGATGTCAAGAGATTCTTCTGAAGAGTTCCTTGTAGCCTTCTCATTCTCTCCTACAGAATATGACTAATATACCACATAGCTGGATTGGAAATTAAGAGAGTGACCATCCCCATAAATGTCCCCTGAACCCCTTCCAGGCTGACCCCATCCAACACATCCTCGACCCTGTAAACGTACATGTAGTAATTCTTAATTAAGAGGCAGGAGTTTCATTAGAGACAATAATATCTGCAGTGTAAAATAAATAAATAAATGACAAAAAATAAAATAAAAAAGGAAAAATTCCAAAAACTGAAAAATATAAAATTGTTCTTTGCCTTGGCCTACCACAATTACTTCATTGCTTTGACATATGACATCATAGGACTTAGACTCGGGGGTGTTTCTAATGAGCTGGAGTTGGAAGGGTCCCAGTGGAATGCAGCAGAGCAAAGGCCCACTGTTCTTCCACATTCCAACATATCAGAAGGAAAAACAAAGAGCTCTTCAGCACCCAGAGGTCAACCTACTCAGTGGTCTATCCAGAGGTGGCAGAAATAAAAAGAGATGGACAGTCTTGGGGCACAGTAACAGCCAGTGTCTATATCTCTCTACCATATTAGGACTTTCAATTCATCAAAAGTGGTACTGAAGATGATTCTTTTAAAATATTCTCCTTCCTATGTTATTGCATGGGAACCTTGCCAAGAGAAAAACTACTACAAAATCCCCTGTGTGTATAAATATTCTTTAATAGCCCTCATAGTCATTTTCTGAGAACTCTATATACAAGCTTTGCAACTATATCTTTCAAGTACTCCCCATAACTCCTCCTGTGCTCTCATTCCCTGCCAAATTCATGACCTCCTCTTCATTATTGTTACATATGCATGTTATGAAACAACATGTAGTATTGCTATGTATGTGTGCATACATGTTTATGCAACCTACTTAATGCAGCTAGCATTGGGTTGTTTATACATGTGTCTGTATAAACAACCAATGTGTAAGCTCTTCCCAGAAGAAAGATGATTCTCCCTCTCTCAGCAGCCAGTAAACACCTGTATTATTTGTCTAACAATGAGATCTTGTGGAATTTCTCCTAGTCATGTCAACTGGTGGCAGCATTATGTAGGTCTTCTTTAGGCAACTATATTATTGAGAGCTCATTGATGCAGCCTTCCTGTCCTTTTTTCCTGGATAGCATCTAGCAGCAGGCTCTTACCAGTTTTTCACCCCTTCTTCTGTAATCTTCTCTGAGCCTTAGTTGTAAGGATTGCTTTGCAGATGCATTATCTGGGGTTGAGCCTCCCACAGGCAATGATGCTCTACATTTTAAGTAGTTGTAAATTGCTGTGAACATTCCATGTGTTTTTTTTTTAAAGGGATTTTTAATAATTGGTGATAATTGCTATTATCTGTGGTTATGAGTTAATGTTTAAAACATAATTAGAAATAATGCCAATAGGAAAATTGAAATAGGCTCTCCTCTAGGGTCAATGACCTCTCCATCTAACTGATTGAGATTAGAGTACCAGGCATGAATTATCTCCTAGCAAATGAGTTTTAAATCAAATTAGACAACTGATGATTACCCCAAGATAAAAAAAAATGCCTCTGTTAAACCACTTGGTTTGTTTTGCTGTGTTGGTCCCTACTGTTGTCTGTAGGCTTTACAGCTGGGTAAGGACTATTACAAATTACAACTCTCCTTTGGCAGTGTGCAGAGCACCTTTCTAGTATTATGAGATCTAATCCTCAGGATAAAAGCTTACAGGTAAGTTTGAGCTTGATTACTCCAAGGTTTAGGTCCAATGTTTATGGTGTCTTCAGCCATGGGACTGAAGAACCTCCAACTTCTGGAAGGCAACCAAAGGCAATGGTAACAGGCCATATTATCTTGAGCATTTCTTGTACTCTCCCAATCAACAACTCAAGGGGAGGGAGGTTTCCCATGTTAGGTGCTGGGTTTTTGGTAGACATTACATAGCTCTTGTGAGAAGCATTGTTACATCATGTGGTGTAAGATCATGTACATACATACACATTGATGCACACATACACATATTCACATATGTGGATTCATATGCACACATATGTTGTATATGTATTATATTATTATTATTATTTTGGTTTTTTTTTGAGACAGGGTTTCTCTGTATAGCTCTGGCTGTCCTGGAACTCACTTTGTAGACCAGGCTGGTCTCGAACTCAGAAATCCGCCTGCCTCTGCCTTCTGAGAGCTGGGATTAAAGGCATGAGCCACCATGCCCGCCCTGTATATGTATTTTTAAGTGTGTAAATATTTAAAAATTTAAGAGTATGGGGAATGAATGGAGGAAAGATTTAAAATATATATAAGACATGTGAGTTAAACCATTTTCTGCTCTTTGGAAAAAGCTAGTGGCTACAAAAATCATTCACTAAACCTTACTCGTGTACATGTACATAAGCATTTTTCCAAGTTACCATCTATCAGCTCCATGCCTAACTCCAATATCAACATATGAGGGGTGACCAGGACTTAAAGGACTCTCTTCCATAAACTGAAATCATTTCTAGTCTTTATGTGACACTCAGTATCTAAGTAGCCAGCTGGCTTATGGTGTGTAAGCAAACATCTGATCTTGGAAATTTCCAGACCCCCCTCCCAAAAAAAAGACTAATCTTTTAATATAGAATTTCCAGAATCACATTTCAGGGCAGACTTTCCTTATCTGAGTAGGTTAGAGGGATCTTAATTTATTCCCAGGCTAACCAAAATTTTCTATACATATATCCTTGCAGAAGTCAGCCAGCAATAAAATCATCTTAATGAAGGATCTTAACATGATTATGTAAATAATGACAATAACAGAAGTAGAAAAACATAACTGAGAATATTTGAATAAAACAAAACAAAGGCTTTAGTAGACTCAGACAATATTCTTTTAAATCTTATATTTATCAAGAGCCTAGTATCTATATCATAAGAAACTTACAGATTTTTGATACTATTCAGTAATTATGAAATATGCATATTCTAGAACAACAGAAGACTCAAGTTTCCAGAGTAGAGAGTTGAAAATTCTTATAATGTAACAATAAGACAATACAATTTGGGAGGGGGGGAGTTGGTGAAGGAGCAAAAACCCTGGATGTGCATTTGTCCAAAAGAAGATATACAAGTCCTATAAGGGTTGAATTGAGACTCATAATCAGTATTCATGGGTAAGTGCAAGTCAAAACAACAATATGACATCTCTTCCACGTAATCATATAGCTATGGTAAAAAATAAACAAACAGAGGGTGAAAGCATCATATAGGATGTAGGAAAATTGGAATCTTTATCTATTGCTGTTACTTTATTTAAGCCACCATTCAAAAACACTTAGACTATGTTTTTATGGCTGTGAATTATATTTTGATAGTGACAACAATATTAAATATTTGTGGGGAATAGATTAAGAAGCTTCACAACATCTGTTAACACATTCTGAGTTTCAGAAGGACAGTGTAGGAAAAAAATCATCCATCTTCCAACAGGTTCTTAGTGACCTTGCTTTTTTTTTGGGGGGGGGGAGTTCTATGAAAAATCAAAGAGAGGGGACATGAGCTGTGAAATAGAATTAATATGATAGACCCATTTATAGGCATAGCTGATGAAACTGAAAATCTATACAACAATCTTATGGCTGCAAGAGAAACTAAAATTACTGGGAAAGTATAAAAATTGCTTTAAAAACTACTAATGGATTTTTCAACAGTTTCAAGAGCTGACTTAAAAAGAAAAAAGTATTACTAATAAATTGTTGAAGAAAAAAATATGTTCAACTAGAATTTCTTAACTAGCTAAGCCATGATTAAAGAATGAATGTGTATGGAAAATTTCTGTTAAAATCAGATGGCTGTAGCAGTATGGATCCACTATTCTAGTCTGTCGATGTGTGTGTGTATGTGTGTGTGTGTGTGTGTGCATGTGTGCATATATGTGAGTGTGTGTGTGTGTGTGTGTGTATGTGTGTACAAATACCAAAATGGCATCTATGCATAGACTAATGCAACTTGGTATGTTCTGAGCAAGAATCAATTCAAAATTGTTCAAAGCCCTTAATGTCAGATTGGATCCTCTGTGAGTTTTAGAGGAAAACATTTTTTAACACGCATCTAGGCAAAAACATTCTGCAAAGGAACTCAGTAGCTTAGGAAAGAGAACAAATACATGATCAATGGCACTGCATAAAATCCAAATACTTCTACACAGAAAATGAAATGTTCAAGTCAAGGTGAGTCTAAAGAATGGAAGAATTTTTTTGCTAGCCATAAATCCAGTCAAGAATGTATATCTAGACTCTATAAAGAACTCAAAAGTCTAAAACCTAAAAAATCAATAAGGCATTAAGTAAGTGCACTAATGAAATGATCAGACAGTTCTCAAAAGGTGAAGTACAAGTGATTAATAAAGATATGAAAAATGTTCAGCATCCTTAGCCATCAGAGAAGCACAACTTAAAACTACACTTATTCCATGTCATCTCAGTCAGAACGGCTATCGTTATGAAAAAAAATAATAGCAAATGCTGGACAAGGGTATATGAGAAAAGGGAAGCCTTATACATTGCTGGTAAGAATGCAAATTAGTCCAGTTACCATGGAAATCAATATGCAGGTTTTTCAAAGAGATAAAAGTAGAATATACTATCCGCCTATACTCCTTCTGGATCTATGCCAACCTATATCAACATACCACATTTAGGCACATTCATATTTATTATGGCAATATTCAGTTATCAAATATAGAATCATCCTGGGTATCTGTCAACAGATAAGTGAATATGGAAATGTGATGTGTGTGCGTTCTATTAAGTTATACAGAAGAATGAAATGATATCATTTAAAGTACCAGAGATGCGCTAGGAGGTCATTATAGTAAATGAAATAAGATAAACACAGAAAGACAAATATTGCACATTCTTTAATTTGTGAATGCTTATAAAAGCACACAAAATCATAAACACAAATATAATATGAAACAAGGATCAAGTCAGGCATATTTTAGGGAAATAGTGGGGGAAGAGGTAATATATGGTCACTGGAGGTAAATATGGTCAAAGTATGTTCTACAATATTTTAAAAAATATCTTCATAAAACTTATAACTTGTGATTATAACTTGCGATTAATATTGCCAGTGTACATTTACATTTAAAAATTGGAACAAGTTTTAAAACTTCTAAAATATAAAAGAATGAAGTCTCCAATATAATATTTGAATATTTTATAAACATGGGCACAGTAATTTTATCATACTGATGGGACAAATTGTCCGCGCTGCATAACTAAGGAGAGGATCCTAGGGTAGAGGACAGCACAGTCTTTTACAACAGTAACAGGTTACAATAAGTGTAGACGAAGACTGGATATTCAATATATGAAAACCTATCCAGTTGTAGTTATATTTTTTACATATATGTCTTTTTTTCTTAAATGATTTTAAGTTGAATATTTTCATTTTAAAATAGTAAGTAAAATTGAGGTAAAAGCTTGGAAATGTAAATGAAAGGTAAACACATTCATGGACAAAAGACAGAATCAGGATGTCTGATGAGAAGAGAGGCAGCAGGGCACTCTGTGGCTAGTGTTCTTCTACCTGCCTTCCTGGGTTTTCTATATTCTCTAGCATGACCAGACATTGCTTTCTGTGAGTGTCTGTGTACTTGGGCATGTCAGTGTCTCCTCATGAGCCTGAAGCCTTCATCTCCTCTGTATTTTCAGGACGAACCTGAGGTATAACAGAAAAGGAAGAGAAATAAGAAGGATCATCGGTACATATGCACAGTGCACCCCATGGGCTATGTTATTCTCTTAATCATTATTTATTCTTCTTCATAAATGGCTTTACCTCTATTGAACACTTCACTTATATGAAGTTGATAATTTGGTATCTGACACTATTTTAAAGATTCCTGGATTTACGATTTACGTACTCAGTAGATTACTGATTCAAATACTGAAGTGTATTTTTTAGTTTTATCACAATTAAATAAAAATATTAAAAATGGCTTAAAGTTCACCATGATAATGAATTAAAAGTATTGAGCATGGAGAAGTCTCAAACACTTTTTGTTTTGTTACAGATTTAATGTTTTACTTTTATCAGATCTCAATGTGGAGACAAGTCTTTTAGAAGTCTATCCATTGCTTATAGCAAATATAAAATGGTTTAAAACAATTCTCCTTCATCTGATAAAGTGAACATTGTCTCAGATGGGTCCTAGGAGGGGCCCAACTTGTAGTAATTAAGAAGCAAAAACACGAATACTCTACTCAACCTGTTTGTTTAGTGGAAGATTGAGCAGAATTGTTGGTGAAGGACATGTTATCTGTTCAGAACCAGAAAGGGAAGGCATTGTTAAAGTTCTGTGTGTAACTGATGTGGAGTGTAGCACCCCAAAATACAAGACTGGGCCATCAAATAAGCAAGAGAAAAAAAATCTAACAATATATAATCTTGTTTTATGGTGAAAATTAAACTACTTCCAAATAAGGAAGTAGTTCGTTAAAATTATCATAAATTTTCTGACAGTAATAAAAAAGAAACAGAGAAATAATGAGACATAATGGCATAAGAAATAATGAAACAATACAGAAAGAATGAAAAAGAGAAGTAACTTAGAATAAATGACATTTTACCTAATATTTTTGAAAGATACTTATCAACATTAATTATAATTGGAAAAAAAAAGTGAAGGCCTTTTCCTAAGGATACCAAGCCACTCTTTTTAAATGTTAGTTAAAAAGAGGCTTTAGGAGCTTCATTGCACTTGGTATTCATTGTATGCATATGCTCTCCTCATGAAGGCAATATTCAATAAAGGGAGGTTTGAACATCAAAATTTGGTAATTATGTACATGGGTACATTTAAAAAACTTCTGACAAATGTAGTTGATTGTCAATGAATTCCAATTCTTTTCAGAGTAAAAATATTCTCTTCTTTTGACATTTCTTTATCCCTCAAAAAAGCAGAAATATAGTCTGGGAACACACTTGTAATTCCAGCACCCTGGTGACAAAATCAGTACCATTTTGAATTTACAGACAGTCTGGACTATGTAGTAAGATTATTAGCCCAGAAGCTCAGAATATCCAAGATACAATTTGCAAAACACATGAAACTCAAGAAGAAGGAAGACCAGAGTGTGGATATTTCAATCCTTCTTAGAAGGGGGAACAAAATATCCATGGAAGGAGTTACAGAGACAAAGTGTGGAGCAGACACTGAAGGAATGACCATCCAGAAACTGCCCCACATGGGGATCCATCCCATAAACAACTACCAAACCCAGACACTACTACAGATGCCAACAAGAGCTTGCTGACAAGAGCTTGATACAGCTGTCTCCTGAGAGACTCTGTCAGTCCCTGACTAATACAGAAGTGGATGCTCACAGTTGTCCGTTAGACAGAGCACAGGGTCCCCAATGAAGGAGCTAGAGAAATTACCCAAGGAGCTGAAAGGGTTTGCAGCCCACTAGGCGGAAAAACAATATGAACTAACCGGTAACCCCAGAGCTCCCTAGTACTAAACCACCAATCAAAGAAAACACATGGAGGGACTTGTGGCTCTAGCTGCATATATGTAGCAGAGGATGGCCTAGTCTGTCATCAATGGGAGAAGAGGCCCTTGGTCCTGTGAAGGTTCTATGCCCAGTATAGGGGAATGCCTGGGCCAGGAAGTGGGAGTGGGTGGGTTGGGGAGCAGGGGGAGGGGAAGAGGAGAGGGGATTTTTGGAGGGGAAACTAGGAAAGGAGGTAGCATTTGAAATGTAAATAAAGAAAATATCTAATTAAAAAAAAAACAAGAGAACCAACAATAATAATAAAACCTAACAAATCAAAAGAGGACGAAATGCTATGAAAGCTTACCAGGTAACTTCTATTTCTATACCATGTAATCAGTCTTGTTGATTTTACTATATTATACTCTGTTAATGCCATATTACATGTATTAAACCAAACCAAATTATCCTCACAATGCTGATACTAACAAGCATTAAAAAGAGAAATTGACTCCAAAATAGGCTGTGGCTGAGAGACCAACTCATATCCTTGATTTGTACAGGAGTTAGTTAAGTTCTTCCCTAATGAAATAAAAAGGTACTTGAAACATATTGGAAATTACAAAGCCTCTAGATATTTATCAACTCATTGACTGCATCATCCTAGAGAGATGAGTATTAATACTAGTTTTAATTTTGCCTATGTTAGGTTACAAAGCTTTCACAATGAAGTTGTATTTAAAATGAAGATAAGCATAGCATGACAAAAATCACCCAGTCTCCTTCCTTCCCTATCTAACCCTCCCCAAATATGACCCATGCATCATTTCCAGTTCAGATCCATTCAGTGGTTCCCAGCCTAGCTGTTTGAAAAATAAGCTCATCCCACTATTTTTGTGTGACATCCATTAACTCCTTGATTACATAAAGAACTTGGTCCATTTACAGTGACACCTATCTCCCTCTCTCCTCTGAATGATTAATGCTTACAAGACTGTTATTTCAACTACTATTGCTGCTAGTGTTTTGAAGAATATTCAAAAGTCACAGGAAAGAAGAAAGATCTGGTTTGAGATGAACATAGTACTTATTTCTATTCAGGAAATTATGAAATTGTTCTTAAAGTATCTGTCCTCTTAAATCAGGAGCTTAAACAAAGAAGAGCATGACGTGAGCATCTTCTCAAGTCTAAGAGTTCACCACGCATGAATTAACTCCTCCGGACATTGTGATAGATTTACTTAGCCTTGATTCGGGATTTAGAAAACAAGCTGCAATAAATTACACATTAATGGACTCTTTTTAAGTATACTTTTTATTTAATTTTCTTTTATACATTATATTTTGATCCTATTTTCCCCTCCCCCAACTTGGATCTTCTTTACTTCCCTACACACACAACTTCATGAATGGACTTTTTTTTTTAATTTCTTTTTTTCAATTTTGTATTAGATATCTTTTCATTTACATTTCAAATGCTATCCCGAAAGTCCCCTATATCCTTCCCGTGCCCTGCTCCCCTACCCACCCACTCCCACTTCTTGGCCCTAGTATTCCCCTGTACTAATGGACTTTTGAAATATAGGAGTGACTTATGGGGGAGAGAACAGAAGAATTCCCTAGCAGGGAAGAAACTGAACAGGACTTTACAATGTAGAAAGTTAGCACTGAGGCTACCAATGGCAAATACTCCATGATGCTACCTACATAAGTGGCCAGGACTGGACCAGTAAAATCTCTTTTAACATGGGTTATGCTACATTTGGTGCCTATGACGGGAAAGCTGCCAAATAATAAAAAGTCAGTAAATGATCCAAAATTTTACCCTTTGAATAGTTGCTCGAGTATGATGTATGCTACAGAATGAGGAAATGAAGGAAGGAAGATCATTTTTCAATCCATATTTAGACCACTGCTAAGAGATGGTGTGGAAATAATATAAGAAGTAGCAAAGAAGCAAGAGGGTCAAGCAATATTTAAGGATACACTAGTGAAAACTAGGAGTGTGATTTGACAGGATGAGATAGGATTGACGTGATAAGAAAAAACAAGATTTGGGAGTATTTTCTTAGATTTTGGTTCACATAGCGAGATAATGAGGCCATGTGCTGAAAAAGGGATTATAGGAAGAAAAAAAAAAAGGTGTAGAGGTTGGTGAAGACAGAGAGATTAAAGGAATGTCAAACCAACATTAGCATATAGAATGTTAAATCTCAGAAGAAGCAACACTTGCAACATTATAGTAGTAGTCAAACAAGGAGAATGAGTTTTATTATGGATGGAAGGTTACCTGAAAATAATAAGTGCTAAAGGGTGGACAACTGTCTTAGTCAGGGTTTCTATTCCTGCACAAACATCATGACCAAGAAGCAAGTTGGGGAGGAAAGGGTTTATTCGGCTTACATTTCCATACTGCTGTTAATCACCAAAGGATGCAGGACTGGAACTCAAGCAGGTCAGAAAGCAGGAGCTGATGCAGAAGCTATGGAGGGATGCTCTTTACTGGCTTGCTTCCCCTGGCTTGCTCAGTCCACTCTCTTATAGAACCCAAGACTACCAGCCCAGAGATGGCACCACCCACAAGGGAACCTCCCCCCTTGAGGATGTTAACAATGAGGCTATTAAATGTCTGTGAGAAGAAACACATGCAGTGAATGCCATAGAATCCTAGAAATTAAAAAAGTCATAATGATATCAATAACATCAAATGCTACAGATGGATTGATAAAAGGAGCCTTGCATAGGCTGGGGGGTAATCTTTATCATGGCAGACTTGGTAGCATTAGAGAGACCAAGCCAGGTTACACCATGGGTGGAAGGTAGCAAGGGGTGTCCATAAGGTGATAAGTGAGGCTATTCAGCAGGATGGTTGGTGGGAAAAGAAAGAGAAAAGTGATAAATGTGGCCAGATGAATACAAATTTATTTGTCCAAGGAAGAGAAGACATGTGTATGCCCTCCTGCTGAAAGTCAGGGAGATACATAGCATCTATTTTGACAGTCGAGTGTTTCATGGACCATTTGTTGGAAAAAGTAGTTTGTGGAGAGGATTGAAGATTATTGAAGTACTGAAATTTTCTAATGCAAAGTTAGAAAAGAATCTCACTGTGTTGAGTAGTGTTGATGGCTTTGTTGGACGTTGGAAGGAAATTAGAAATTTGACCTTTCTCTTTTCCACTGCCCTCGCTCATTTTAGCTGCTTCAATTCTGTCTTCCCACTTAGCTGCTTCTCAAATACATAAGCAAAAATGTTGATGCTACCATCACTAACAAAATGACAAACAAGATATTATACATCTTCAATATCAGCAGACACAGATGTGGAAGAGTATTATGGGCTTTGGGTGATCCAGCTGTAGTGATGAATCTACACTAACGACCTCATAGTACCTTGGCTTTGCCCTTGGTAGACAAATAGTATTTATATAAATAAATAAATAAATAAATAAATAAATAAATAAATATAAAAATAAATCTATATGAACTAATATAGAAGACATTTAGGTAGCCTCAGAGTACTACTTTGTTTATAGAAGACAATGAATGAATTAATTCCCTTCCATAAAGAAGCAAAAATAATGATCAATATGTCAAAATATGTGGGGAAAAAAGATTCATGTTAGATAATAAATTAATAGGCAACCAAGCAAAATCATGAGAAAGGGTCTTTCTAATGAGATTTGCATTACAAAGTGGGAGGAACCCATAAGAAAACAAGACATAGATGGAGATGGATGGTTTTAAAGAAAGATGCTCACAAAACAAAAGTGTGGAGGAGGGAAGGGAAATACTCAACTGTCATTAATCACAGTCCTTGATGTCAATCCCTTCGAGGTTAGGGAAAAAAAAATCTAAGCTGAAAAAGCATGTGCAGTCCTACATATCATTCAAAAAAGCAGCTGCTACTCAAATCTAAAAGGTTGAGAAAAAAAAAAAGCCAAACAAGATCCCAGAAATAGCATGCTTGTAGAAAACCACTCACTGCTTCTGGGAAAATAGATTTAGGGTTGAATTGAGGATAACATTGCACAATACAGACTTAAAGCAAAAGGAAGGAGAATCTGATTGGGTTTATCTGGAAGGTTCCTGACCTTGCTGCATTCATTCAGCATGTAGTTCCTGAACACCTACTATGTTCTAAACACTATATGCTCATATTCAGTGTAGCAAAGTATGTTGTTGGTTGGTCTTAAGAACACAGAAAAACACACAAGCGTTCAGACTAAAAACCATCTCAGTCTGCTGTGAAACCATACTGAACTGGAGATCGTGGTGAAACAGGAAGCTTGGTTCATTTCTGTCATCTATTGGCTGAAGCCTTTGAGTTAAGCCTCTATGGCTCTGGATCTTTGGGACACAGCTCCTCTTCTGCATCAGAAATTCAGCCAAGTGTCTACTAGCATCTGTGACATCTATTACACATAAATAAAGAGACCTTTCACTGGCAACATTATTAATGAGATTTCATTTTTTATAATATGAGATTTATTATGAGGAAAGTAAACAAAGTAAGAGAAATTTGGACCACTGATTAAACTATATTTGGGGGGCAATAAATAATGAATAAAGAATATAATTTTTATTTAAAGGTAAAGGGTAATTCTATGTGCTTAAAATTCTGACCAACTACATAGTACTTAGAATCCTCTGTTCTTTGAATTATCTCCATGTGAGTGTAACACCTGTATCCCTCTGGGATTGTGGTGGTAGAGTCAAGTGCCTAAGGTCTGTCTAGATTAGGACTGGGATAGTCTTCAGAACTATCAAACAATGGGCTAACTACCAGTGAGATACAATGATAAGTTGGTACAGGTTGAGACATACAGATAAGTCCAAGAAATAAGAATAAAATCTTTAAATGTGGCTGGTTTATAGATAGCAACCCAACTTGTGTGTGAAAAAAACCTTGTTCACTAAGGATGGTTCCAAGGGATCTTGGTCACCAAGACATTTGACTGCAGTTCTGACGAGCTTGTGAGATTAACTGAGATGTTAAGAAGAACAAGGGTTAAGAAAAGAGGAAAGGAAGCCAGGCAGACCTAGAATTTAGTTCTGACTCTGTCAAATACTTGTTTAAAGACCTGGGCAAGATGCTAAGCTTATTAAAGCTCAGCTTTCTTCCCCTTTAAATAAAGATGACGATGACAACTGCTGTGTCCGAAAAAGCCTAACCTGGGCAATAAGAACCAATTTTGAATATTCAATGTAGGGTTTTATGTAGAACTCTGCACAAAGCTGAGAGTCAACTAAGAATATTAAGGATATATTCAAAGATGGGCAGTTATTAGACATGGTATCTACCCATGAAGCAGGAAGGAGGAAGGAATGGCCCCTAATAAAGCCAGAAACCTGGGACCTTCAGAAAGAAAGCTGTCTGCCAACTTTCAGTTTCTTTCTTTCTCAGCCCCACCCCTGACAACATCCATGAATTTTCATGTTTGAGATATTGCCTCCATAACATTTTACTGTAATTAATTAGTATATTAATAAATTAATGTGTAATACATAAATTAATTATATTACAATAGTTTATAACTTCATAAAGTAATAATTATAATGCATGTCAAGTGTATAAATGATAATAAAAATTTTTGTCCCAATTTGGGGAAGGATTAAGTCATTTGAATTTTTATTCTTGTAAGCATGAATTCATTAATAAGTTACTGCCTTTATTTTGTCTCTCTATTTGTTTATAATTAGTGACTATGTGAAGCCTCTGAAAGTGGAGAATCTGGCTCTTATATAAACGAGCAGGGAATAGGGTCTCAGCGTTTCAAGCATTTGTGCTAGGCATTTCAGACAGGGATTTAAACATAAGGTGGTACGGGAGAGAAACCCACATGGAAAACAAGACAAAGTTTTAGGCTAACTCACAGCTGAGACACTGACTTTCTAAGTAGAAGAAATAGAAGCCATGACCACTCAGTGAATTTCCTAGGTACTGAGCCCCTAAGAACAAGAGTGTTTCTGGCTGTGGAGTAACCTGCAGGTGGGATGCAGACATGTAGCCTGAGAAAGAAGCAAAGACGAATATTCATGGTAGTGGGAAATAAGGGTGAATCAATATGGTGCTAGCTCTTCCATAATGTAGACTGGGAAAGGTAAACAAACCTGATAAAATCTGATTAAGACATGGGTCTCTCACAGCAGAGCTGTTTTATCTAGATGCGTTGACCTCGCTAACCTTGAACTGACCATGTTAGATACAAACACACGTGATTGGCATGTGCATTCAACAGAAATAAGGTGAGATCTGTGACCCCATTGACAAACTTTACCAAGCTTTTGATTTTGATTTTTCCTGATAACAAGATAATTTTCATCTGGTAGTATGTGTAAGTTACATATAACTGTGAGGTTCTTGAAGTTAATTCCTAGCATCTTGAATGAACAAGAATACTGCTGAGTGACTAACACCTTAAATGCAGCAATGTAGCATTTTTAGTTTCTTACATTAAGACTGGGGGGGGGGGGTTTGCTGGGGGGATTTTTGTAAAAGTTAAAAGTAACAAAAGCCTAAGAATTTGAGCTCTAGTGTGAGACCAAGATATGTAAGTAAAATGTCTTTCAGACTGTGTTTGCTAAGGAGGAATACAAGGGTGGAATTCCAGGGAATCAACTGCACCCTTCCCATGGAGACTGGGGACCTAATTTATCTTGCTTCAGGAAGGCAGGAAGTGCACTAGAGTATTCATGGAAGGGGGAAATGGTAACTTAGTGACTGCAGAGCATCTTTCACAGTCTATGGTAATTGGACAATCTCAACATCAAAGGCAGCACTAGTAGCCCTTTGGCAAGTGGAGGGTCTTCCTGCTCTTCTTTTCACTTTTACTACAGCAGTGAACTTTAGCATCTTTTCCAGCTTCACTTTCTCACTTTCATTTAGCATTAACACAAAACAGGCCTGGCTTTAAGTTTACCATAAAAAGTAATAATTCATGTTGGAAACCTTAAATAGATGGGACAGAACCACTTTTGTATCTGTTACATTTTAATGACCTTAAATATATCCAGATGAACTGCAGTCAAATCCTCACTGCTACAGGTAAGGGCGGCTGGACGGAATAGTCAAGCTGTTCTGCCAGCCACCTCATAAAGGAGAAATACAGCCATCTCTAAGGCAGCCAGCTTCCCAGCTCACTGATTTTCTATTCATAAGGCTATCAGTACCATCTCAGGTTCAGACTTGTCTTTATAATAGGAGTTCTTTATATTCCCTGACATACACCTATTTTTTTAATATTAGAAAGAAACTCTAAAACATGATGCAGAAAAGATATTTATTTAAGACAACTACAAACTGTGACTAGTTGTTTATTTTTTTTCCCAGCATTCAATCAAAATAATCTTATTTAAGGAAAAATTCATACGGAGTGGTAATACACATTTCTCTAGATGCTGACCTCAGCTATATCTTGCTATCACTGATTCCAATAAGGAAAGCAAGTAAAGAAGTCTATGTTAATTAAATCAGGAAAGTTAGCAGAAGTTTGTGGAAAAGGCACACTGAGTCTTTTGACATTTATTGTCTGGTTTTACCATGATGCATTTGTCTGGCACTCATTTCCACAAATACTTACTTTGAATGAAAACAAAGCTCTGTCCATACTGTCCAGTTGCAGAGAACAGCACAATTGTTGCATGTTTTACAACTGCTGATCCTGGGATTTGAACCAAGGGCTTCGCTGGTCCTTTACTCTACAGAGTTTTAGTAAGTTCATGAAATCAGCAACAGCCAAAATATTAGAAAAGAAGGTTTCTAGGGAAGAAACTCCAGGCATTCCTCACTTCTTTTGTCTCTGGCTGTCATTAGCTTAGGATTCCATTTTTAAATGACAGAAGGAACTGCATTATTTTACCTATTTTCATGTTTTGAATTTATACACAACTTGATGTTAGGTGCTATATGGCTGATTGTGATTTTATATTTTTGTGAGGTATAGTGAAACTGATTTAGAGAACCCTCTTGAATCATGTTCTAGGACCATCAAGAAAAAAGAAATGGGGAGCTTGCAGATTCACTGGTGTACCAGGATTTTAGGAGAACAAAACAGCAGGCACTTGGAGGTTTCTCTAACCATTGTCCGATACAACTTTCCAGAGCTGCAGAGCAGGTATATACAAATACAATACAATGTGTTTGTCAGCTCATGTGTCACTGCTACTCAACAAATATTCCCCAAATCTCACTGATGCACAACTATCAACAATTAGTTCATGCTCATAAACATTTAGGTAAACTTGCTTCAGTAGGTGTTGTCTGGGCTTTCTGGACCCCAGTTTTGGGAGAAGCTCAAGTTTGTTCCACAGTCTTCCCTCCAGGCTGATGATAAAGAGGGTTGATAAGTTCCTGGAACAAGGTATTTTCATGATAGGCAGAGGAGCCCAAAGAGAATCAGGACAAGCAGGTCAGGCCATGAAGGCCTCAGTGTCAAACAGATGTCACTTATGCCTTTTGTCTATTGGCCAATGCAAGACACTTGATCTAACAAAGTAGAAGGGAAAACTGCTCCATGTCGGGAATCCTGGAGAAGGGGAGAGGAAAAAAGGAAAAATGAACAAATTAGGTGGTCCAGGGCTCCCAGGTTGGCAATTGTTTACTATATCGGAGTGTTTAATCCATCGTAGTTACAGATGGATTGCAGGGGATCATAGGAACCTGCTGAAACTACTGATAAAATCTAAGCATTTTCTTTTTAGTCTAGTCTCAGTATCCTCCACCCCACTTTCTCAGAAGAGGTCAAGAACCCTGATTCAGTAACAAACAGCTTTAAGCTGAAAAAAATCTCCACCCTGATCTGCCACCAAGATATGAAGGCTTAATCCTTGGTACCTGAAATGTTAGTGTATTAGAAATAAAAGTCTTTTTGATGTAATACAATTAAGTATTTTTGAGATAAGGAGATGATCCCAGATTACCCAGATAAGACCTTGTTTTCCACGACAATCCTCTGAGCTAAACTGCTACCATCTTCAGGAGTTCTGCTGGACCTACTCTCAAAGGATCATCACCTGGTCCTGTTGACTATTTTTCCTCTCAGAAGGTTCGGGCAGAAAAGATCCTGGGACTCACACCTGAGTATTCAGCTCCTCTTCCCAACCAATTGTAGACAATTCTCCCTAATTGCCTATGTGCTTGGGTTGGGGGTAGAGGATGTATGTCAGAATCAAAGCTGTTTTCCACCAACATGAACTTTAGGCTATGGTTCATTCTCAGGGTGCCTATCTTTTTCCTTGTTGTATAATCTTCTGCTTCTCATCTGCAGGTTAAATTCTCCTCTACAGCCCAAAACAAGGCCTTGTTCTTAGATGCTCAATACCGTGGGAAGAAGAAGAAAACCCAAAACCCTGAGCAGTCATGGCCTCATGCAGCTATTAAGAAGCCACCAACACTGCTGGGTTCAGCCATTCCAATATGATGACTTTAAAAAATCACTTATGATCCTACCCATAATCCCCTTGTCCATTGCTCAGTAAATAATCTCATTGTTTCCTCCAGGTAAACTTTGTTGGAATCATATCTCAATGTGTTGTTTGGAGTTCAGAGAAGGAGTAGATGTTGTTTATGTCTATCTCAGGGAAAGAACTGTAGCAACAGACAAACAGAAGCACGGAGTTGACGAGGTGAAAGAGTCAAAAGTGAAGATTGCACATGTAGAAATAGGAAAGAGATGGCCATAGCCAGGAAATACGACTGAGTACCCTCAATGACCCATTAGTAACAGAAAAGATAAGGGAATAACTCCAGTCTATCGAGGGAAGAACAAATAGATTTAAAAACTTGTTTACATACTTACATAAAACCTTATTGTCATTCAGCTTTAAGGAAAGGGAAATGTTATGATAGATAGAAAATAGTACATGAATAACATCTACATCTTACAGTTTTACTTATCTAGATGCTGGAAGAAAAGTTATTTTCAGTTGCATAATCATCCACTCTGTGGCAGAAGAAAATAATAGCTTTGTTAGTAGTACCTTTTTGGACAGCATGGCCATAAGACACTGTCTTGATCAAAGAAACTCTTACAAAGGACAGCATTTAATTGGGACCGGCTTACAGGTTCAGAGATTCAGTCCATTATCATTATGGTGTCAGGAAGCATGGCAGTGTCCAGCTAGGCATGGTGCTGGTAGAGCAGAGATTTCTACATCTTGTTCTGAAAGCAAACAAGAGAAAAGTATTCTCCAGACAGCTAGAAGAAGGGTCTCAAAGCCCACCCTCAAAGTGACACATTTCCTCCAACAAGGTCATACCCCCTCCAACAAGGCCATATCTCCTAATAGTGTCACTCTCTGTGCCAAGCATGTTCAAACCACCACAGAAACCTTTATCTTGGTTGAGGAAACAGAATGGACTGTTGGCCAGCTACCAAGTTGGTGGTAGTCTGTTATACCATCACCATAAGAAGCTTCTACTGCTTCTCTCAGTTTGTGCTTTGATTAAAAACATTTAAATGTTCATGGAGATGAAAACTTAAAGAAGAAAATGGAGTAACCACTTTATTTCATAACTTGATCACAGCCAATAAAGGGTGGCCCTTGGGAATTAACTCATGATTGCTTACATATCATACTAGATATACTTCTACAACTTGAACTCACATTCTACATTGACCCATCCATGTTAGAGTTACTGGCAAATCAACCCTATGGACACTGGAGTAGATGATGGGTTGCCATAGAGACCTACTAAAATAGACAAGATTTATAGGAGCTGGAGAGATGTCTCAGCAGTTAAGGGCACTAGCCGCTATTTTTTTAAAAACAGAAATCATGAAATTTGCAGGCAAATGGATAGAAAAAAGCAACCTGAGTGAGGTGTCCTAGAACAAGAAAGAAATACATGGTAACTATCTCCTTATATGTGGATATTAACTGTTAAGTCAATAACAACTAAACTACAATCTATAGAGCCACAGAGGTTAAGTATAGAGTAAGTCCCTTAGGGGACAAATAGATCTCATTAAGAAAGGGACTTAGAATAGATAGTTATTCAGAGGAATGATGCTGGAATGAGAGGATCAAGTGTGAAGGAGGAAGGAAGAGGGAGATGAGACAGGAAATACAGGGAGACAGCTAAACTTCAGGGCCATTTGAAAGGTACCATGGAAATCTAATATCGTAGAAGTTTCATAAAATATATACATATATAAAAATAATCTAACTGAAATCATCAAGTAATGGGGGAGACAGAGCCCCAACAGAGCCCCACAAGCCATCTCTTATTACCCAATGAAGTTTCCGCACTGGGAATGGGTTACATTTAATTGAGTTGTTGGCCACAAAGGTCCCATGAGAACCCCCAAACAATCCAAGATTATGGGTGACTCTCCACATGCCGATGTCAAGGTCCCATTGCTGAAGACAACACCTACACAACTCAATGAACATGGAGAAGTTGAGATGCTGCCTACATACTGCCTTTATCCCTGTACTCTAGTATCTTTGGAACAGAATGGCACTGTGTTTGCTACCAATAAATAAATATAAACAAACAAACAAACACTAACCCAGGTACAAACCCTTTGATCTACAGTGGAGTTCTACCTACAAGACATGCTAGTTCAATAGTAGCACATAGTTTATGGGAATAATAAACCAGTATCTGATTTGACTTAAGGTCTATTCCATGAGATTGAACCCATACTTGACACTACTCAGATGACCAAGAACCTGAGACTAGATAGTTGATGGACCCAGTGTAAAACTAAATACTACTATTCTTTAAAACAAAACAAAACATCCATCACCATAGAAGCATCCTTCTGCTGCAGATGGGAACAAATGCAGAGACACTCAGTCAGACCAACAGAGAGACTATAAGAAGCAAAGGGGCTGGAGAAGGATACCAAGTAAACAAAGCCAGATTGACAAGATTGACACATATGAATTCACAGAGACAGAGGAACCATGAACAGTGCTTGCATGAATCTATACCAGGTTCTCTGCATGTATATTATGGCTTCCTGTTTTTAATAGGATTCCTGGGTATGCAAAGAAGTGGGTCTCTGTTTCTTCTGCTTTACTTTTGGGTCCTTTTCCTTCTGTTTATTTATTTCATTCAAATTCAATGTGATAGCTTTTATTTCATCTTCATATTATATTATATTATCCCTTAAAAGCCTGCTTATTTTATAATAAGAGTGTGAATCCAGATGGGAGGGAAATATGGGAAGAAACTGGGATGAGTAGAGGTAAGGGAAAACATAATGAGGTATATTATGTGAAATATTTTTTCTATAAAGTGAAAAAGGAGGAAGAATAAGGATGAGGAAGAGGATGAGAACAACAAAAACAGCAGCAGCAGCAGCAGCAGCAACACTGACTGCTCTTACTGTGACACAGCTTTGATGCTAAGCACCCATATGGCAGTTCGCAACCATTTGTAATTCCAGCTCCAGGGCACTGATCATTCTCTTCTGACTTGGCTGGGCACCAGGCACACACATACACATGGTGCACAGATCTGCATGCAGACAAAGTACCCAGACATATAATGATTTTGTTTAAAAGTTTGGAAGATTTCCCACATATATATATATATTTTTTTTTGTGAGACCTCATTCTTTATAAGGACATGGTGCAGCTAGAACGTTCATACAGTTTTATGAACACTACCCTCAAAACAAATTAACCCTTGGTTTCAAAGTCAAATATGGTCAAGCAATACTATCATTCGGTATTCATTTGCTCAAAAGAAATCAATATATATGTGCATGTAAACACACAAGACATGTACTTAAATACTCATAGAAGCTTAATTTATAATAGCCACAGACTATAGATAGCCCAAATATTCATCAACAGAGAATTGAGAATACTCATACAGTAAAATACTATATGATGATATAAAGGAGAAAAGCACTGATAGGAGTCACAAAACCTGGTTCTTGATTTCCTTCCCTAAAAGAGCTTGAAATTCTCCCATGGTTTCTACTTTCAAAGAAAATGTTAGCTCAGGGCATACGTTTGGATGTTTATATTATGTTGAGTGAAAGAAGCCAGACATAAAAGTATGTGCTGTATGATTGCATTTGTGTGAAAGTTTAAGACAGGCAAGGTCAAGCTACAGTGATGGGGATCAGATCTGTGGCTTTCTAGGACAGAGATGTGGGGGAGTGAAAGGGGACAACAGGAAACATTCTAGACTGATAAAAATGCCACGTATCTGAGAAATAATACACATCACCTTACTCATCAAACTGATGAGTCTGCTGTTGTGTGTGTGTGTGTGTGTGTGTGTGTGTGTGTGTGTGTGTGTGTGTGAGAGAGAGAGAGAGAGAGAGAGAGAGAGAGAGAGAGAGAGAGAGAGAGAATATGAATTATGAATAAGGGGATTTTAAAACCAAAAGGAATTCAATGAAAGATAAATAACTAGAATGGTAATAGTCTAGTGAAATGGCAAGCAGAGTTCGAAGCCTATCAGTTGGCTCTGATATTAGATTTTGTCCTTCATCCTAATGAAAGGTTCGTTCTGCCTGGAGGGGAGAAAAAGGACCAACTAAATGCAGTGGGTGGCTACTCTTCCCCCCGGGTAGCTACTGACTTCTGGCATCACACATTAGCACTGCCTAGTTAAGGATGGGCCCCTGTAAAGACATCTAGATATGGAGAATGAGTTGTGGCTGAGGATAAAGGGCTCTGGTACTCCAGCTCCACACATCACAAGGCTTCAACCAGCACTGCTGCCAATCTCCTTATGGCTCTGAAGACAGCAGAAGGAAAAGTTATGGAGAGAAAATAAGTTTTGGTATGGAACCAGTGCCGGTTGACTGCTGTGAATGCAGTCCTTTCCTGAAGGTATTCAAGGTCTTATATGGTTTCCTCATTATAATGTAGATTGAGACCTAAGTTTTGGTATTTATGTTTGTTACTGCATTGCAGAGTGGCTATTTCAGATAAAACTAGTACCTTCAATCCAAAATGCCTGTGATTTCTTCTGACTCCTTCAACCTCACTCATCAGTGAAGCCTACCAGAGCATGAGCCCTTCCATCCTGCATTTGTCCCGCAGCATTCAAGCTGTGTAAGAGCCCCCATTGTTGACACATCAACAGGGGGACAGTTTTCTTTGAATTCTATCCCCTTCTGTTGAAACTGAAACTCTGTGTTGTCATAAATGAAAGATTCATAATAAAGGTGATGAAGCACCCAGAGAGAAGTTTCCAGAAAGAACCAGAAGTGAGGGAACAAACACTGTTGTGAAGGAACTATGCCCCCAAATGGGTGGGGGCAAAAAGAAGGAAAGAAACAGAAAAAATGGAAAGGAAAAAAAAAAAAAAGACAGCAAGAAACTTTATTCAATCGACAGTAAAAGCCAATTCGAGAAGGCATGAAAGCCACAGACCTATGATTAAAGACTTAGACATCTTTTTTAGTGTATACAAGGTGAATGGATAGATATTCAATATACTTCACATAGCAGCTCCTCTGTCTGTCTGCCTGGAGAAAAGGGGCTGGCTTAAGAATGTTCCAGTTGATACTTTGTGTGTTTATTTTACTCCTGTCATCTTACTTGCAGTACAAATTGCGGCCACCACAAAAAAGCAGGGGAAAAGGCAAATGGCAAGGAAAAAAAAATAACTATATAATTTCAATGTTTACGGTTTTAATATTTAAAACTGGTAAAAGTAATACAAACTGGAGTCGTTCCCGTAGCCTGTTTTGTTCCTACCTGGAAGGCTTATTAAAACACAAATTTCTGGGACCAGTCCCACAATAGCTTTGAGTCTGAAAGAAAAAATTTAATAACTGTGTGTGTGTATATATATATACATGTGTGTGTATATATATATATATTCATGGCTATGTTTATTTGTGTGCACATGCACATACGTGCTGTATTTGTGTGATGCATGAAAGTCTACAAATGTATGTGGCTTACGAAGCTACAAAGAGGCCAGAGCACAATGTTGGTGTCTTCCTGTATAGCTTTCTGTCTTATTGGGAAGAGTCTCACTGAGACAGGCTCAGTATTTCAGCTTGGCTGGCTGACCAGCAAACTCTTGGGATGTACGGTTGCTGGGGTTACAGGGACATACAGCCATGCATTGTTTTGTATGAGGTTGCTGGAGATTCAGACTGAATCCCTAATGTTTGCAATGTCGATGCCCTTACCCACTTAGCCATCTGCCTAGCCCCCGAGTCTCTCAGGTCTTAACAATGCTGGTATTGCTACTCTCACTTTTCAGACCATTGTAAAAGAGGCAAACGTTGTTTGTTTCCTTTAACATTAACCCTTTCATCCTTTAGTCCTTCTTGATGCAAAGAATGAATTACAATCTCCAACACACTGTGGCACTTTCGCCTGCATGATAGTGGGAAAGAATGTCGCTACAACTGATCTCTCTGTCTTTATACTCTCAGTACAGTAGACAACAAATTACACAAGCTATTCAGCACTATAGAATATAATAGGCTTGTGTCCTTTTTACCAGTTGGAAGATCTTCTGGGTATATGCCCAGAAGAGGTATTGTTGGGTCCTCCAGTAGTATTATGTCCAATTTTCTGAGGAACCGCCAGACTGATTTCCAGAGTGGTTGTATAAGGACACATGCTCCACTATGTTCATATCAGCTTTATTTATAACAGCCAGAAGCTGGAAAGAATCCAGATGTCCCTCAATAGAGGAATGGATACAGAAACTGTGGTACATTTACACAATGGAATACTACTCAGCTATTAAAAACAATGAATTGATGAAATTCTTGGGCAAATGGATGTATCTGGAGGATATCATCCTTAGTGAGGTAACCCAATCACAAAAGAAGTCACTAGATATGCACTCACTGATAAGCGGATATTAGCCCAGAAACTTAGAATACCCAAGATACATTTTGCAAAACACAAGAAAACCAAGAAAGATGACCATTGTGTGGATACTTCATTCCTCCTTAGAATAAGGAACAAAATACTCATGAAAGGATACAGATATAGAGACAAAATTTAGAGCTAAGATGAAAGGCTCCAGAGACTACCCCATCCGGGAATCCATCCCGTCATCAGGCACCAAACCTAGATACTAATGCACATGCCAGCAAGATTCTGCTGAAGGGACCCTGATATTGTGGACTCTTGTGAGGCTATGCCAGAGCCTGGCAAACACTGAAGTGGATGCTCACAGCCAGCTATTGGATGGAACACAGGGTCCCCAATGGAGGAGCTAGAGAAAGTACCCAAGGAGCTGAAGGGGGCTGCAACCCTGTAGGTGGAACAACAATATGAACTAACCAGTACCCCCGAGCTTGTGTCTCTAGCTGCATATGTAGCAGAAGATGGCCTAATTGGCCATCACTGGGAATAGAGGCCCCTTGGTCTTGCAAACTTTATATGACCCAGCACAAGGGAACGCCTGGGCCAAGTAGTGGGAGTGGGTGGATAGGGGAGCAGGGGTGGTGGTGGGGTATAGGGAACTTTCGGGATAGCATATGAAATGTAAATAAAGAAAATAATAATAAATTTTTTTTAAAAAAAAAAACAAAAAAATTAAAAAAAAGAATATAATTGGCTAACGATCAGGCTTTACTACAAGCTATAGCCTATAACTATAGGCCTATATAACTGTTGTATTCAAGTTAGCTAGGTATGACGTTTGGGGTGTGCATGTATTATACATACCTATTACATAATATATAAAGTTTATGATGGCCTTATTTCTTAAGTGTCAGGAAGATCCATTCTGAATATACAGATATGGTATACCATTGTTGGAGCCTCTAGTTCTATAGGAAGCAACTGTGGCCTCTGGAGAGAGTTAATAGATCTTTAGCAAGGACTTAAACCCCTTCCCCACAATCCACCAAGAGAATTCCTTCCAACCTCCATAACAAATTATGTCAAGTAAGAGGACAGGAATGCCCACTTTAATATTCTGAATATCACTTAGAAAACTATTAATGTGGATGGAGATTATCTGGAAAAACATACATAAATGAAGTTCTAGATGGCTTCATGCCAGGAAAAATAACCAGTGACAATTAAAAACAAGTTAAATCAAACTGTCTTGGCTTAATTGAGTCTGTCCTGAAAGTTTTTCTACAACAAACATGGTGCTTTCAGTAGGTGAGAATGAAATGGTCCAGACCCTTGCTTGGTTTATGCCCCTGTCTTCTCTTTCCTTTAAGCAAATTAAGCCATCTGAAGGATGTTTCAAAGGGAAAAGCCAATTCCGGCCTCCAATGTCATGCAGCACACATAGAGGAAATACCTACTTACAGCTGAAATTATCAGACACACCCTTTGCAGGGTGAAGGCCAATTCCACAGCAATGGTATGAAACCAATAACACATAGGTGACTGCAAATACGTACAGCTGTCAGCTGGCTAGTACATACATGTACATGATTCTAACAAATTGTCTTAGGGGATTGGCTTGGGGTTCCTTGAGAATCATTTTTCAAGAAGCTTAAGGTGAAAGACCATTTATGTGGGTATCAATATCTACCACCCTAAGAAGCTCACTGTCCCTCTTTATGTCTCTATTCTCTTGATCGCTGCCAAGTTCTGTCATTTTTATCCAGTAACATCTATACAGAGTGGTAGGAAGAGTCAGCAGATAGTGAAAGACAAGAACAAGGTCATGCTTAAGGCTGCTGGAATTAGCCTGGGGCTCATAGTTTTTTTGAGGTTCGGTTTATTCTCACACTGCCTAGATTCAGGACATACTCATAAGCTGGCAGACAAACACCCAAGACCATGAATAAATTAATATGCTTTTTAGAGGAAATACAGAGGAAGAGAGAGAAAGATACAGCATGTCTTCCAAATCAGCAAACCAAATAGCACAACTGTTCTGCCAATGTCTGCTTTCCCCTCCAGCCCAGAGGTGGATCTCAGGCCTGAACTTGCCTAGATGAGATGGTTCTTGGTGCCTCATCATGTGTCCGGAGGATTTGTCGATTAGTCATGAACTTGGTCTTCCTGTGTGTCTGAAAAAGCGTCATGATTCATCTTGTCAACTGTCAGTTTATTACCTCAAATGGGCACGGGGACAGATGAGCAACCTGAGCTAGAAGAGAAGACAAAGGAAGCTGAGGCCACTTCCCGTAACACTCTCAAGGGTTAGGCTAAAAGGGTTTATGTGGCAAGAACACTGGGCTGAGTGCAACTTAGGAGAACTTGACCCTGTCATCACACTTTCAACATCCTGCCATTCAGACACAGGAACTGGCAATGTGAACTCTCAGGACATAGGGTGTATTGCCATGACAATATTTACTTCTCCTCCATAGCATCAGGTGTCAAAACAGTTAGCTGATCATACAGTTTTGGGCATTCTGCCTTTTGACTCTAATACTATCCATTTTAAAAATGGACACCAATGACTTGGCAATTTAACACATAGGCGTATCCCCAGGGGAACATATGGTACACACGTGTTCACGAGTAGGCAGGTATTAGAATATTCCCAGTAATGTTATTCATGAACAAATGTGCATGGAGGAGAAATGAAGAAGATAACAGTGCAGATGAATAAAACAGACGACGCCACATCACTGAGGAGGATACCTGTCAATTCCAAAGGTACCGATGTATCCCACAACATGACCATAGGAAGCCAGACACACAGAAAGAGCACTCTGGGACCACAAGTTAAAACTGAGGCATAATGACAGAAGATTAGAGTGAGGTTAATTTCAATTAGAAAGAGTACTGGAGAGTTTCAATGGCTGAGGAAACCCTTATGATCTAGGTGCTGGACATGGGATTATTCAGTTTGTCAAATATAGCAAACTGTTTATTTTTCTGCATGTAAATTATAGGTCAAATATAAGGTAAGAACATACAGAGAATGGTACTTATGTTATTTGTGTCAGTATTTGTGAATCTTAGAATATAAATGTCATGAGCAATGCAAATTAATGCTACAATAACTTACCACATAAGCATTACATCAGCACAGCGGAGCTCAACATCATATAACACAAGTTAGCTCCCTGCACGAGTTACTGTCATTGTAAGCATCTCAAACCAGAAAATGTACATCTGATCACAGGGACATCAGGAGGTGGTGCACCATCTGCAATAACAGAATGACAGAGGACTCTGTAGTATAAAAAGTCCCCTTCTCATGCCTTCCAAGGAGAAAAAAAAGATACATTTCTCATCACTGCTCTTTTCCCATCCTTCCATCCCACTCCAAAGATTAATTCAATTAGAGGAGACATCCAATCGATAGAAAACTCATTTTTGTCTCAACAAATAACAAATGGGTCAATTGAAACCCATCAATCATTGCTGAAGCCTTCCCAAAGTTGACCAGAAAATTTTGTTCCCAAAAAGGAAAGCATTCTTCTCTTAAAAGGAAAGCATATGCTCTGGATAATCATATAATTGCTTCATTGAATTTGTAAGGATAGCTTCATGGAGTTGATAAAAAAAACATTAAAAGATAGCATGTCACATAATATATTCAAAGTCCCTATGAGTACTCCCCTCTCCAAATTAAAGCCTATAGAAATGTTTTTAATTGCAGATATGCTAAATTGAAGTAACTCTAAATTATTTAACAATTAACATTCAATTGAAAATATTATTCAGTTATAATCTGTGACATTAAGGACTAAGCCAAAGGCAGAGATGAAGACGGGATGAACAATGTCAGAGCTCCTTTTCTTCTGATATCTTACAGCTTTTGAAATGAAAATAATAAAGGAAATGATGCTGTCTCCTATCATTGCCTGGTTACTGTTATGAAAAATAGTTACAGGGGAGCAGGAAGCATTAAAATGGTTACCTCTACATTTCTTGTTCTTTATGAGAGACAGGCTTTAATTGGCTTTCTCAAGATCACTTGGTGAAGAGAGGAAAGACAATGAGAGTCGGTTCTCCAAACCCTAGTTCAGCTTCATTGCTACAATAGGACCCTAGCTCTTTCATGAGCCTGTGAACTACTCCCATGGACAAGTTAATGGTCTACAACCAGGGAGCTCCTTGGCCTCCTCTGTAGGGATAACAGATAATAATGCTGGCAGAGGGAACAGACAGAACCACTACCCACCAGTCAGGAAAACAACGTAGTTCTCAGCAAAGACTTCTTTATTTACAGAAACTAGATGTTTCAGGAACTTAGCAAATGACTGGTTTTAAAATAAAAAACAAGTTAAGTTTTTGTTTTTTAATTTCCATTTCCCAACCTTAGGACTTTGGTGCTCAGTACCACACACTAACTGATTGTACATCTGGAGATTCTGTTATAAATGTCTGTGAAGATGGGTGTGTATTCAAATTTAGTTGATATACAATATACTTCTGCCCCCATCAGCTGAAAGCAGCTGTGAGCACATTTATCATGATTCTCATTTATCCTGACACATGCTCAACAAGTTACTCAGCATTCTTACTCAGAGGGAAAGGTTCAGATGGGGAAGCACTGAATCTTGGGACCCTGAGGAAAAGAAAACCCCACACATTAGAACATGTGTTAGAGACATTTCATGAAAAGATCAAGTGGTTTATGTATATTCTTCTCCCATAGAGTTTATCAGAGGTGGTAATAAAAACAAATGCATTAAAATCTACATGTATATGCATAAACCCACACATACACACAGATACATACACATACACATGTGAAATAAATAAAAGAGGCAAGAATTTCTTCATATGTGCTGTCTAACAAACTTTAAGTATAATATCTGTAGCCCTGGATTAGGAAAGCATGATTGTATACACATATTTTAAAAGAACAAAAACATATATTGGGCCTCTTACTCAAAAATTCACTTCTGATAAATGCAAATAAAATTAAACAGAGACTGTTTTTTTCTTTTTTTTTTTTAATGTTCTTTACATCTACCAATACAGACAGCTTTCAATACACAGAAGCCTCCTTTTCTTGGATTTGAACCAAGGAAATTTAATAATTATAGAAAAAGAAGAAGGGCTAAATGCTGTAACAGAAAAAAAAATAGACTATTTTTAGTTAGCATTGTTCTCCCAAGCCTTATTGTTTAGAAGGACTCCTGTGACTCACAAAATATATCGTATGAAATTATTTCAAAATGTTCTAAATAGAATTATATCAGTTAGTCATTGCTGGCTAACAAGCCACCCTAAAGTCTAGTGGCTTAAAACAATAACTGTTTATTTAGTTTGGACTACTGCAGGTGAGCAAACTTGGTTGGATCCAGATCTGTTTCTTCTGATACTGGCTGAGCTCCATCACCTGTCTATGATGCCTCCAGTTATCCGGGTAGATCTGGGGCTAGACCTTGTCTGGCAGATGGATGAAGCAATAGGAGGAATTGGGATGCAGATCCCTCTCATCTTCCATTAGGTTAACTAAGCAAGAAGGAGCATCAGAGGCTTTGTGGAATTCAGACTTAATACTATCACCCTATAGAACCTCTGCCTGCTGTGCTGACAGAGAATATCCAAAGCCAGTTAAAAAAAAAAAAAAAAAAAAAAACTAAACTATTCCGTTTCATGCTATCAACTGTGATTCTCATTTTGGAGAAAATGAAAGTGAGGAGATATAAAAAGGGACTCAAAATGCAATTCTTCCTTCACATGTTTAATCTCAGACAGTATTCTTTCTTCAACTCATTATGTCCACTTCCCATTCTAAAGCCTTTTTATTTTGACCCTACTTCTGTGCTCCCTATCCTTCCACTGTGACTAACTAGTGCCTGTTAAGCCTTCAACTTTATAACTGACTAGGGAATGACCTGCTTCAGCTTCAATTCCAACTCTCTGATTTGATTTGTCTAGGATGTGACATTAGGTTGAGCATTTTGAAGCTTTCTTGGTGCTCACAGTGCACAAAGATTGAGAATGATCAGCTTTTCCCCTTGCTCAGAGCCTACCCTCAAACTCATTTCTTCTTCTATACTCTGCTGTCAAATTACCTTCTTTCCTGGAAATGAACAGAGCTTACAGCTGGGATCTTGGATGTATTTGTGTCTCATCCTGGGCTCAGAAGTTTCAGTTACCCACAGCATAGCTGGGACCACTGCTATATCCCATTGGAATAGCAACACATGATTTCCCCAAGACTGAACCTTCTATATCATTCAGCTGGGCCACAAACCTGACAAGTTGAAGTAACATCAAGTAAATATCAAAACACTCACTCAACACTGGTAGACCAGATAGCCATACCGAGAAACACCAACCTGAGTTCATCAATTTGCATTCTGTGATGAAAAACAAAAATGACATGAGTAACCAAGACAATATACCACCACTGTAATGAACCTGAGAAAAACAACTTAGCTGGTACCCAAGATAAGTATTCCAAAATAAAAATTAATAATAAATGTATTCAGTGAACTCAACAATATAAGAATATGAATAAATGCTGTGATATAATTTCTTCTAGGCATCTCATGTCACTTTCTCCACAGTTGACCATATATTAGGGCACAAAGAAAACCCCAACAAATATAGAAAACTGAAGTAATGTCCTAGGTTTCATCTGGCCACACATGCTCAAAGCTGGATATAGAATTGGCAGAAAGCACATTAAACCCAAGGACAGAAAAGAAACCACTAATCAGTGAAAACTGTGTCATGAGAGAAGTCAAGAAAGAAATTTACAAAATTCTTATTACAGCTGAATGAAAATGAAAACCCAACATATGTGTTATGAAGCACATAATATTAAGTACCTACTTCAAAAAAATGTAGCCATCTCACATTAACAACTGTACAATGCACCTGAAAAGCTTTGTGGGGGAGAGAAAAGAAATGAAAAATTGTCAAAATAGTAAATGAGTAAAGAGACTCAAAATCAGGTCTGAAGTTAATGAAAAAGAATACAGGGGATCAAAGAAATGAAATGTTGCTTCCTTAAAAAGATTGATAAGCCAACAAATTAACCAAAATAAAGAGAAAAATAACCAATGATGATAAAATCATAAGTTGCAGGGCAGTGGTGGTGCATGGCTTTAATCCCAGCACTTGGGAGGCAGAGGCAGGCAGATTCTGAATTCAAGGCCAGCCTGGTCTACAGAGTGAGTTCCAGGACAGCCGGGGCTACACAGAGAAACCATGTTTTAATTAACCAAAAACAAAAAAAAAGAATAAGAAAAGAAAATCATAAGTAAAATAATATTACAACAAATCCTGAGAAAGTTCAGAGAATCAAATGAGTATATACCTCAAAAACTATATTCTACTAAGTGAAAAATTATAAACAAAAAGATATATCCTATAAAAATTATAGATATGTATGATATCCACTATCAAAGTTAAATCAAGGTAAAGTAAACAATTTAAACAGTCCTATAGTAACCAATAAAATAAAAAGAAATAATTAAATATCTCCCAATGAAAAACATGACAAGAATCATTTGGATATAGCAGAGAATTCTTCCACAACTTTGAAGAAAAATTTTCATCAGTATTTCTAAATTCTATGAAGCCAGTATTATCCTGATACCAAAACTATACAAAACCACAAAATAAGAAAATGATTAGCCTAATGAACATATGAAAGAATTATGAAAATACTTGTAGACTAAATCTAAGATTATTCAGCCAAGGTCAAGTTTGCTTCCTCCCAGAGATGCAAACATGGTTCAATAGATATAACTCAGCAAGTGTAGTCAGTCACACGAATAGACTCAAGAACAGAAACCACATGATCATCTCTTTAGATATAGAAAGGTCTTTGTCAAAATCCAACACCCTTTTACAACAGAAATACTAGAGAATCTAGGGATGCAGGGGTTTATCACAACATAATATGTCTAGCCCAGAGCCAGTATTATGCTAAAGGGAGAAAAATTCAAAACATTTCCACTAAAATCAGGAAGAAGACAAGGATGTCCTTACCCTTGCTCCTGTTCAATGTAATACTGGAAGCCTTAGCTAAAGCAACAAGACAAATGAAGGAGATAAATTGGACACATACAGAAAAGAAGTTATTTTCAGTATTTATTCACAGAAGAAATGATTCTATACATAAAATAAGACAGCACCCAATAGGCCCACAGCTAATAAATAAATTCAAAAATAGCAGGCTACCAAATTAATAATAAAAATCAGTAGCCTTCAAATATACAAATAACAAATGCATTGAGGAAGAAATCAGGGTAACAACTCTGTTCATTATACCTTCCAAAGATAAGTACATCCTCGACTTGGAGACTTCTAGAAAGTCCAAGATACATTTCATGACTAACAATTCCAGAGACCCTTCTTTATAGATTTGGGGAATTTCCTAGAATTACGTCTCCCTGCGACAAACTGACTCTCATGTCTGTCATACACCGAACAGTACAGACTACTAGAATATGTTCATTAATCTCTACAGTACCACATGTCCACTCTTGGATTAGGAGTAATCCTTTCTCCACTGAACCAGAAGTACTGATAATTGAACAAGTGTGACTCCCTGAAAGAACACCAAGAACTATTAGCAGAAGGGAAATAGATGCCATTTTCTGAGTCATTGATTCCATACCAAGTCTACAGTGATCTTGGAAGGCCACAGAACTGGAAACCAGACAATCTGGGTCTATTTTTCTCAGTATTGCCAAGTTATGTTGACTTTGTCAAGCCTATCATTTTCTCTTGGCTTTATTTCTTTCATCTATTAAAGGAAATAGTTGGCTTGGGATTCTAGGCTTTGTCTTATCAGCAAAGTTCAGTAATCTCAATGTGCACAGGCTTTGTCAGCCCAAGCTGACCATGACTACCCAAATGTGATACTTTTAAACAAAATAATTTTGTTTAGGGAAAAAAAAAAACCTATAATGATTCCAGGAATCACCCAGTCCTTAAAGCAGAAAGAAGTTGAAGTGAATTAGAATAATGGCAGTTATGAAGACAGAGAATGCTAGGGGGAAAGTCAAGACATCTAGTTAGCAGGGACAGAAGGCTGTTGGAGACTGGAAGAGATATATGAACTGAGGCAAAAGTTGAAGGAAAGTGATGACTTGGTTGTACGTTGAAGCTATAGAAGGAGCTTGCTGTGTGATTTGAGAATAGAGCAGTGGCGCCATGAACCATAGTTAAAAATTCCAACTAGAGCAGGCTGTGAGAAGCATGGCACTAATGTGCTGTGTTCGGGAGTTACTCTACTATATTCTATGGTGGATGCTGAAAGTCAGGATGGAGGTAGGAAAGCAAAGAGGTCATGTCGAGCACTAGGAATTACATGTCTCAACTAGTCCTTAGAATAACTCATTACTAAATTGTGTGGTCATTCTCTCTATCTCACAGATGAAAAAAGAAAAAGAAAAAGAAAAACAGAAGTCACATGGCAGCTAAGTGATATGTCACAACGCCCCCACCCCAGCATAATGGACAAACACAGATGAAGTTGGAGCTCCCAATTACCTCATAAGTTCTACCGTGCATTTCTTCTACTGTGCCATTTGCTTCTCTCAACAAAAGCAAGCAATTGGGTGTGATGACTGACAGCCTCAGCTCTCTTCTAAGATCACCAGTAACGTTGTCAATGTTGTATGCAGTGAACTGTCATTTTCTCCCAATCACCAGGAGAATTTTTTCTGAAACTATATGCTAGCTTGGTTAGTAACAGAGGAAGAAACCTCTGGTAATGTCATCGATTGTAACTACAAGAAGTCAGCAAGACAGTTTTCTGAAGAATAAGCCATCTTAGAAACAGCCATCTGTTCTAACTACAGACATGCAGTATTTGATGCAAATATAGGTCAAATTGCTTTACAACTGAACCAATGGTCAGAGACCACCATGAATTCTGCCACAAAATATTATTAGGGCAATTTTTTTCCAACTCTTTGTCAAACTCACAATTGCTAAGATTGCTTAAGAGTTAGGAGACTTAAGTCCAGATTTAGAAATTGAGGATGAGAATCCTGTCATTGCTAAAGGCACGGTACCAACTAAACAGATTTGAAAAGTTTAGCAGCTATATTTCTTATTTTCCTTCAAGAAAAAAACCAATATATAAAAAATGTAGTAAATCATTCCTCACATAATATCACCTGACATTTGCATAGTTAGCCTGGGAAAATGCTCAGGAAACACTTTGCATTATTATTATTATTATTATTATTATTATTATTATTATTATTTATTTGCCTGTCTAAATCCATACTTTAGAAAGAGAAATTCACTTAAGATGTTGAGTCTCCATTTCCCAAAAGAATCAAAATGATCATAGTAGTAAAACTTGATGCTCTACCTACAACCATGTCATTTAGCAATTGTTCTCTAATTTGAGGGTTTTAATGACACCATGGCACAGTTTGCAACACAGTGAAGATATCAGAATCCATGAAGAATTATGTAATCATTGTGTCCTGTATAAGTGCTGGTTTTGGATTGGTAACAAATGTTCAAACTCCCTAGAGGGGGAAAGAGAAAGAAAGAAAAAGAAAAACAACAAATTGTAGGGCCAAAAAAGATGCTTGGCTTGAGTATCAGCGTTTATGTTTGAGCAGCATGGATTGGCTCCAGGCTGAGGTTAACTTAGAATTAAAATGGAACTAGTGGTCTTGCCCTAGCAGACAAGAGGTTTTAACAAATCTATGACCACATACATACAGACACCACGGTCGCCAGCTAAACCACACACATGTGGCACACTCAGAGAGCTTCAGTGAAGCAGATACCAACACAGCTCAGATCTGCTTTCTTCCCTTTCGAGGAGGCAGAACTGACTGCAGTCAAGAAATCTACACCACAGTTAACAGATTAGCATGCCTTCTGCCCAAAATTTAAGCTAGTGTTATTATGGTCGAAGAAAGTTCATCATCAGTAGAAAGCAACCTATCTGTCATCCCCCAATCATCTATCTGCTTACTAAAGTGAGAATGAGCTTCAGAACGAAGTGTTATCTTCTTGGATGTTTACAGAAAGACCTCTGCGTTCCTCAAATTTAATGAGTGAGCATTTTTCACACCCACTGGGTATATGTTTTGGAAAGTCAAACTCATTGGCTACTCCTAAAGTACTCAAGATTCAAGACGCCACTAATTAAGGCTTCAAAGAAGCAAACCACAAGTAGACATTGGTGGATTACCAAATATCCTTGAGTAGGCAGACACAGGGAAAGAAAACTCCATGTGACTGGAAAGCCAGGAGAAGTAGAGACAAGATACAGCACAGGGGTGCTAGTATGTTCACACAGTGGTGTCCAGGGAAGACAGGTTTTTACCAAACTTCTATAACAGGAAAAAATGTATAGCCACATTGTCAACAAAACCAAACAGAACAGGTTGAAGATAGTGATCTTATGAAATGTTTGTAGGGTGGTTTCACCTGCCCTGTTCCATCAGGAAACTGATGATTTTAACTCATTTTCTTGGAATCATTTAATGTATCAATTATCTCATGCTACTTAAGAAATTACCTGGTGCAGTCACATCTCGGTAGCTATGACAGTTCAGTTCTTCAGTGGCTCTCCTTGTCTCCCTTCTGCTTCCAGAAACCTGACCTCTGGTGTGGCTGCCCCTGATCAATGTCATCAGGGTATTCAATGGCATGAAACTTCAAAAGTCATCAATAGCAGAAATGAAGAAATACAAGAAGGCAGTGTTCATCTGCCTGAAAAAGAATAAGAACACTACCCTGTAGGAGGTCACTGAGGTTCTGACAAGTGACCCAGGAAATCTGTAGATGAGTCCTATACTACATTTGTAAGATGCTGCCAGACTGGGCTAGAGAGATGGTACAGCAGTTAACAGCACTGGCTGCTCTTCCAAAGGACGTGTAACTTCACAGGATTTTATAACTCAGTTCCCACAAGTGGCTCAAAACCCTCTATACCTCCATTTGCAGAGGTTCTGGAATCCTTTTCTGATCTCTTCAGATACCAGGCAGGCAAGCAGTATATAGACAAAAATGCAGGCAACACACCCATAAATGTTAAATAAAAAAATATTTTTTATGAAAAAAAATGTTGGATACCTGGATTGTTGCTAAGTTCTATTTGATGCAAACTAATAAACGAAGGACAACTAGTAGGAGGACCTGGTACTCATCTTCTGGGCCTCCAAGAATGCACTCCTTAAGAAGGAAATGATCTATGTCAGCACTAAGGGTACCATCAAGAAGAAACTAACAGAGACCAAACATGAATTACAAGGAATTACTAAAAGGAGTTCAAGAACTCCTGTATCCTGGCAGAAAACTAAATAACACCCTACCGTCCTGGAGCACAAGACTTGATGAGCAACCTTCAGCGGTCCCCTCTCTTGTCCCCTCTCTGGAGCATCTGGCTGTACCAGTCCTTCTCTTGGGTGCTACAGCCTGCCAACTTCCTTCAGAAGTTGGGCTTCCTACATGGGCTAGGAGGATCCCAGAAAGCAGAGAACCATCCCTTCACTTCAGCCCTCATTGCAACCTCCTGGATGGTCTTCTACCCTCTCTCCATGATACTTTTGACCTTCCCAAACCATTTTGGATTTGCCTTTTCCTCTTGTGTTGACATAGGACAAGTTCCTGCAAGGCACACAGTTTGAAAGAGTCCTGTATTTTTCCTCTAACCACACAGTTTGTGAGGGCTCTGTATTTTTTAATGGCAAACCCACTCGCCATCTCTCTCCACTCCATGCTGCCAGCCCCTAGTCACAATAGTGACTCAGTGCTTATCTGTCTTCTTCATATGGTGTGTAAATGGCATATCATAAAAATAACCTCTGCATAGATAGTTTCCTTCTCTTTTCCCATATCTTGGTCACTCATGGAAGTAGCATCAGCAAGAAACCTCCAAATTAAAAACAAAACAAAACAAAAATAAACAATAAAAATTTTACCTGACATAAAAAGAAGCCACTCCACATTTCCTATTTAAAACATCAAGGCTATGAGCTATCATCTAGGCACTCTAGTAGAACGACTAACCTTAGTACACTTATTCTTTGCAAGACTGCAGAAACCTAGAAGGGTCTCATTCTATTTTGAATAGCTGGGCAACTTTACTTTGGGGCAATAAAAGTAACCATTCACATATTTCTTAAGTTCTGGAAATTAGCCTTACTGAGGTCAATCGGCGGGGGTATGGAGGGGGGTGGTGGACCTTTAGTTAGCCCAAGACATGTGAAAGCCAGACTTTATTTTCACTGGTGAAGTAATTGGCAAGACCAAAGCTGATGACAGGGATGGTGAAACAGACAACGCCACTTGCTTATTATTGCTAAGACCCTATGGTAAGGGATGGACAGGAAAAAGAAAGGCTTGGTGCCAATTTTAGGATTAAACTACAAAGTCAAGGTAGTCATCTGCAATATTAGGAGGAAGTATTTCAATTCCAAATGGTGAGTAGTGTCTAATACTCAACTAAGTAGCACAAAGTTACGTAGCATCAAGTCTTTGATTCAATCAAAAGTCTGAAAATCCTGCAGATCATCCTAGCTTTAGAGCTACCTTTCCAGTGTGTTTTTAACACTGTGTTTTTAACAGTGTGTTTTAACATTGCTATGTGACTGTGCCAGGTTACTTAAGCACCCTGTGACCTGTTTCCTCATCTAAAAAATAAAGTTAACCACAGAGCATAGTTCTCAAGACTGTAAGAAAGCCTAAATAAATATATAAGGCTTCAAAAAAGAAAGTTTTCTAAAATACTCAAATCTGATCATTATTAAGGAAAAACGAGTTCATGATCCTTTCTTCTTTCCTATTAATCTCTTGCTCTTCTATTGCAAAGTCTTGGAACATAGATCTTTATCAATTTGCATTGAGGTACACACGTACACACACACACACACACACACACACACACACACACACACACACACCAGACAAGACTTCTCATACTATGACCAATTTCTGGGTAGTTTGTGCCACACGTAGATTCCAAAGTCAAGCTTCAAGCCTGGGATTTGTCTGCCAGGAGCTTCCTGCCACTTCCCATAGCTTGAACTATAAAAGTCTGGGGTTTGCCTTATTTAAATGTGGTGTAGGCTGGGATTCCTCAGGGCTTCAAGCTAGGCTGGAGCCAAGACATGTGTGACCTCCACTGGCTCAGGAATCTGCCCTGCTTTGCAGCATGAGAATCCCTCATATTCTCTCTCTCTCTCTCTCTCTCTCTCTCTCTCTCTCTCTCTCTCTCTCTCT
>NC_034592.1:120344920-120359520 GCF_900095145.1 Mus pahari | reverse complement strand
TGTGTGTGTGTGTGTGTGTTTGCTTGTATGTATTATGTGTGTCTGTTCTTGTCTTCCTGATTTGTCTGTAAACAAATTCTTAAAAAACTAATAGAATTTACACATGCGGAAAGTCACAAAGATCCAGAATTTGGGGAAAGAATATTCAGCATTCTGCTGTGGGAAATCCTAATCAGGAACGGAGTCCATATGAGCCTTTTCCTAGAACAGCTTTTCTTTTAAAATCCAAAACACAGACAACTTGATTTTGGGGGGTTTTGCTTGTCTTGAGAACACATTGATTGCTCCTGAGATTTGCCTTCTGAGCCCAACCATCCACGTAAATGTGATCGCATTGTGAGATTTGCTTTCTATCCTTCCTTTCTTTGTGTTACTTTAATATTGTTCTTTTCTTGTTTTTCTAAGCCAGAAAAGTCTTCAATATTTATCCCAGCAGTTTGATTTTCCAAATGTGATCTGTGAACCAGAAATGTCAGCTTCAGGGTTCTAGTTTTAATAAACCCTCTGTTTCGGGTGTATATTAAAGTTTGGAAATTACTGGAGCACATTAGTGTTTCTCCCATAGCAGAAGGACAAATGTTCACTTGGAAGGCTTCTTTAACATCGAAATCTGACCCCTGTCCCTAGAGAGTCTGATGACATAGATTCAGAGATGTGTCTTGGATCCTGAATTCCTAAGAAGATGCATAGGATCCACCAACTATATATTTGGGAGTCAGTGCCTCCATCTCAGTGATAAATGAGACTGCATGGGTGCTAACCAAATCAGACCTCTACATAGTTCTACAGATAGATGAAGTCTAGACCTTAGTGTCCATGCTTCCTCTCCAGTACTCACGGGTGTGGGACAATGCTTTCAGTTGGATTCCCATCCTATTTTCCCATTCTATTGCATAGCTTCCATATTTCTTCTTTGCCATATGACCTTATAGGACTCTTGGCAGTTTCTGACAATTCCATTTATTTAATCCATTTAGAATGTAAATTTTATTTTATCCTATGATATTTGGAGCATATGCAGAAAGCTAAAAGCAAGTTAATAAAATAATATTTATGAAACAGAGTGCTTCTTGCTTTTCCCCACATCCCTTCCTAATACCTAAGAAGGTACCATCTTGCTCAGCATTGTCTCGTCTTTCTGTTTCCAGAATCCACACCCCAATTTTTCCTGTACCCTACCTCTGATTCATTTCTCATTTTTGCATCAGTTACAGCAGCAGCTGCCTTCCCTGTGCTTGACTTCCAAAGAAGGCAGTCCTTAGGTGAATAAGAGAGAATGACTGAACAAAAGTAAGGGCAGCAAAGAGATCGTAAAGGGCCTTTCCTTTCATTCCCAAACACCAAAGCAGGGGTAAGAAGATCACTAGATGGAGGCTAGCCTGATCTAAACAAGGACTCTCTCTCTCTCTCTCTCTCTCTCTCTCTCTCTCTCTCTCTCTCTCTCTCTCTCTCTGAAAGCAGAAAGAAGAAAGAAATACATTCATGGACCACTAGTCATAGTCACAATAACCATACTGGAAACAGTTCAAATATCTGCAGAAACAAAATACACATACACACACACACACATACACACACACACACACACACACACACACACAAATGCATATATGTCTCACATGAATGTACAGCAAACATATAGATAAACAACACACAAGCATACATATAACATACACTCACATACATGAGTGCACAAGTGCACACAGTGTACACGTGTCAATGCATGCACACATATATTAAACATACAGTATACACATACATGCATATATGTATACAGAGCACATACAGAGATTCATAACACATCCAGTGAGAAATAGAAGTGAGTAAAAAAAAAATACTGTGAGCACTATCACTTAAATTAACATTTTGAAGCAAGTAAAAAGCCCTGCCTGTCTTGGGCTAGATTTGGCTGTTGGTATGCCTTCACCCTATACAATTCATGACACATCAAGCTTTGTGCTTTAGGTCTTCTACTGAGTTCATGGTATACTTCAATAAGATTTGTGCCAAATTTTTATTTAAAAAATTATTGAAGTGGGTACCTTCTGACCTAAACCAAGTTTAGTGTGTGTGTGTGTGTGTGTGTGTGTGTGTGTGTGTGTGTGTGTTTGTTTTTAGCATTATCACAAATCATGATACGTCAATAAGTAAAACGCCCGTAGATAAAACTTGATACTGGATACTTGTTTCTGGTTCCTTGACTGTACTAGTCCATCACTCAAAATTATTGTGAGGTAGTTATTATTCTTTCAGTTTAAGGATACAGAATCTGAAATAGAATACTTAGGCTTGGATAGAGTGTCAGGGTATTTGGGTGACAGGACCAAACTTTGGAACAAGGAGCTAATGCACAGGTAGAGACTAGACCTGACAAAGGCAAAGTGTTCACATTTCCTTTCTGCCATGGTTTCAGAACTGTGAGATGATATAAAGCTTCAATAACCATCTCTCTTGTTCTGAGAAATAAACCTGAATTTGAAATGGAATTTGTTTACCTAGAGTTATCTGATCATTGCTACAGGTAGTTTCCAGTTAAGTAGAGAAAAGAAAGTCAATTAGAATTTCACTATGTAGCTCAGGTTGGCTTTGAATTAACTGTTTCCCACATGGCCTTGGGCTTGTGTCAATTCTCCTGTCTCAACCACCTGATTTCTAGGATCATAGTCAAACAATCATATTTAGCTACCCTTGCTCAGACTCCTCAGACTTTAGGAAGGTAATTACCAACTAGAAAATCCACTAGATCAAGAGTTCTAGACCTAATTCCCGAGAGATCTGACTCTTTAGGACAGTGGTTCTCTACCTTCTCAATGCTGTGACCATTTAATACAGTTTTCATGCTGTGGTGACCCCCAACTACAAAATTATTTTTCTTGCTACTTTATAGCTATAACTTTCCTACTGTGATGAATCATAATGTAAATATCTGTGTTTTCTAATGGCCTTAGGTGACCCCTGTGAAAGAGTCATTAAGACTCCAAATAGGTCATGACCTGCAGGTTGAGAACCACTTCTCTAAGGAGGAGGAGGTGAAGCCTCAACAGTATCGCTAAGATGGACACCATCATTCTTACTCCACCATTGTATTAGAATTACCTTATGTCCAGGTAAACAATGTGAACAAGGTTGAACGGCCACCTCGGGCTAGGACCACAGGATAGCTTGAGTTCCACTGTGCCTGTAGCCCTCCTCCACACTCAGTTTTGACTTTCCTTGTTTAACTCTAAGTTACCTGGCCCAGGATGCAAATTTCATCCTGTGAAGTGCAAGTTTGTTGTATTTTGGGTTGCTTTGAGCCCAAGAGACAGACAGGCAGGCAGGCAGGCAGATAGACACACAGACAGACACAGAGAGAGAAACAGAGAGAGACAGAGAGAGAAACAGGGACACAGAGACAGAAAGAGTCAGAGAGAAACACAGAGAGATAGAGAGATAGAGAGATAGAGGGAGACAGAGAAAGAGAGAACGGGTCCAGAATGATTAACTTGCTTCTTTGATTCCCTTCTCTATTTCTGGGTATTTTAAGCTGAGAAAAATTGCACTGTGCTATATTCCAGGTGAAGAATAAATCTTCCAAGAAGGACCCCAGTTTTGCTATCCTGTGTACCCTAAAGCAATTCCCAACTTCTTTGTTGTTGTTGTTGTTGTTGTTGTTGTTGTTGTTTTGCTGTTTTGTTTTCTTTTTCAAACCTTTCCAGAGAGCACATGCCAGTTCTTCACCAATTGACCAGCTTCAACTCAGTAAGAGTCTCTTTCCAAGTGTTTTGAGGTATTGTTCTTGTATTTCAGGATTATTGATGGGTATGAATATTCATATTATTTATGTTAGGTGACCAATTATATTATAATCTGGAAAGCATCAGGCTATAAAAACCACTCTCCAGTCACTTACAACTTACCCCACAGTTGATTAAAAGCCCTTGGGTAAATATCAGAAAAATCTCTAGGCCCTCATTCTTAACCATAACTGGGGATGTCACTCATTTTTAATCTCAACTGGGGTGTCACTCAAAATTACTTATTTTATTCCCACTTTAGCTGTAACAAGGTGGTGTGTTTTAATGATTCCCAACATCCCATCATCTCCAAAAGTCTAAAAATCTATGGACCTGTAGAGAAGAAGCAAGGAAAGCGTCTCCTTTCCAATTAATTCCTTACACAAGTGGTGGTTTCGATCTCATGGAGTAGACCCTCCTAACATGTGAAATGTAGGTGACAGAGTGATCTTGGGCAGATAAAAGACAAACAAAGGAACTGAGAACAGGATGTTTAAAACCAGTGTACCATCAAAGGTGAAAATACTTGGGTTTCTTTCCTCCTTTGAAGTCCAGAGAGGAAAAGGTAATAAAATCCACTATAGGGTTATCCAAAGTAATACCAACTGAAAACCACTCAGTCCCTTTTCATATTCCATTGCTACAGTAGCAAAAGAGAGTAGTCTGCTTCTTCGAAGGGCCTCATGGGTAGGGTGTATCCATCAAATCAGAAAGACACACCCACTTTTCAAACTCAATTTGGCTAAAATGACTTTTTTATGAGAGCCCATGAGAAAACGGTTGACTTTCAGCCTCTCTGTTATCAGAGTTGTTTGACATTAAATCACATGACTTGGACTATAAATCTTGACTTTAGCCTCCGATGTAGAAATATTTGATGTGTCTGGGAACCTGCCGTAAGAAAGAAATTAACTGTAAAACAACGTAAAATGCCTGAGTTCCCATGGGAAGGCTCGGCTAGACTGCTAATAGATCATCGGTTCCTTTGGAAGACACTTGTTCCTTTGGTCAAACAGCAACTAATATTTTCACTTTCCACTGCCTTGAACAGGAAATATGCTACTCAGGACTGAGAGACAAGGCAAGGCATCATATCAATTACATGGTCAGTAAACATCTCCTCACCCGTGTTTCCTGAGGATCTGAATGTTTCCTGGTTGAAGATCAGTGGTGCTGCTGGCCTCTGTTAACTTGTTTTACTCTTGTGTAAATGTCTAGGATGATTAAGTGTCTTTTCAAAGAGCCCCAGATTGAGGAGAAGATGTACTTCTCCTCTATCTTAACACCGAGGGTAGCTCCTGCTTTGTAGCCCTGGCAGTGGATGTAACAGCCTCTGGTTCCTATAAGAAAAACATCTCAGTACCCACAGGGAGCTGCATAATAAAGATATTTGATGTTCTTGAGATATTCTTCTGCCTCTCCTGCCTCTTTAAGGATCAATATTGAGGGTCAGTTTCATTCTAAAGAGGAAAAGCAGGTATCTTAGGAGAAAGAGATGCATGGTAATTAGAATAAAGCACTTGCCTTATAAACTGCTCCACGTAGAAATCTCTTCTCTGAGGTCACTGTCAAGGACTTACAAAGACCATGCCTTCCTGGAGCTGTTCTTTAAGCAGTGCTGTCAATGTGTTATGCCCTTTAGGAATCCACCAGGGACATGTTAGAACTGTAGAATCTCAGACCCCACTCAAGGTCTGATGAATCAGAAGTCCTCAATGGGACAGCAGCCCAGGTTGCTAAAGAGTCTGCCAGTGATCCTGATAACCTAATAAAAATTTCTGCCATACTGAATAGCTCACGTGACTGCTGAAAATGTGACATCCGTGCCTACTTCCTGAAATACCAAGTCCTCATCCATGAACAAAGGCCCCCAGACCCAACCCTCTCCTGTAGGCTTCTATAACATATGCTACCTTTATCATCCTATACCATCCTCTCCTTGCAGACTTCTGCTGCAACATGATTATACCTGTGCCTCCACTTATTCAGTTTGCAGTCCAAAATGTCAGCCCTTTCCTAAAGCATTTCTCCACCACAGATATTGAGTTTCTGCCAGCAACCACTGCCTAGATTACTGCTGTAGCAACTTTCCAAAACCTAACACAACTTTTTCCGTGAGTTGAGGGTGAGTCCAGGGTCATGGTGTCTAAGTAGAATATAAAGTTTCATGAGTACAGGCACCAGATAGTTCATGCACCCACTCTCCATGTGTATCTGTCCTTTTTCTAAAGCATCCACGTTCTCTTATTCCAGCTCTTCTCAGAACCTAGTCTTATTCTTACTAAATAAATCAATTATCAATCAGTGCAAACAAACTAAGAGAAGGCAACATAGCCGCTTATTATGCTGGTCTTTAACAAAATACTCTTGGAGGTTATAATTTGTGTTTCTATCATGGGTTAAATTTATTCAAAATCATTAGAACCACTTTTTTCCAGCAGAGATGAAGACAAGTGCAGATGACAGTGCATTTAAGAAGGGGTGGACAATGCCAGAGTTTTCTCCATTACTCTGTCATCAGAAATAATCAGCTCTAGGCTGGGCGCTAAGCATTCGCCCTAGTGGCTGGGGATGAGTTCATGGGGCTGGAATTCAAAACACTAACCAGCTGTGGGAACGCAGTGCAAAGCTTGTCGCACTAAATACTGTCCAGATTACAGCTGTGAGAAATTGGGAAAACCCTCCTTGCTAAGTAAGTTGACTACTTCAGCGTTTTTCTCTCTTAAGTTTCCAATGTGTGATCAAGCCCTGAAACTAGAGCTACACATATTAACAATGAAGAAAAGGCAATTCTAACAATATGCCTTGACAAAATCAGGGAGGTTTCAACGCTAAATTTATATTAATGACCTTGTAATTCTAATTTTAGATGTGACAATAGCATTATATTAGAGAGGAATGTAAGGGTGGAAAGAAATATTGTCAGGAATATGCCTTTAAATTGTTAAGAAAAAAGTGAAATTAAACAGGATCCTAAGATCCTAAGTCCTCAGAAATTGTTATCTCTGGAGTAGATTATAAGGAATTAATCACATCCTCTCCCTTCCTCACTACCTCCCTCCTTCTCTCCCTCCCCCTCTCCCTCTCCTTATAAAATTCTGTTTGAAAATAAACATAAAATGTATTATTACAAAATGGAAAAAACACACACAAATAATTCTAGACAAAAGATACTAGACCAAAGAAGCTGTATCTTAAGTAACACAAAGAAAAAAAGCCTTTCAGCTAAGAATTATTTTTTCTAAGAATGACCATGAAAAAAATTAGTCTGCATATTTGATAGATGAGAGACCAATCTATGTTCTCTGGTTCTGAATTCATACCTACATCCTGCTGCAATTAATGCATTGACTGAAACAGGCAAAGGAACTGAGTCATGGACCAGATAGTTTGAACGGCACACTGCTTCATTTGGTGCTTAACTATTAACTACTGATCAGAACAGTGAACACAGAGGGGATGCACAGGCTGGATATTTGAGCATCCTTACATTCTACGACTTGGGAACTTTTTCTTTAAAAACCAAGAGTACCTGTGTGATGTTCAGCTAGCATTTCTACGCTGTAGTTTGTTCACCATAAAGTCACAAGCCTGGACAATGTTAGAGCGAAGGTTCTCTTCTGTTCTGAAAGGACAAGTCGCCGATGACATTAGCAAGTCGACTTTAGTTACATGGAAAATTGAAAGCAGAATTAATTCTAGACATGAATTGGCAAATCAAGAGACAGTGAATTTATTAAGCCTTCATTTTATTCTCACACAGGAAACCCAAGTGTAGGAAGCTTTGTTCTTATGAAAGACTAATTGGCCAGTGAGGCAGCATAGAAAACAAGCCATTTCCTAAAGAGAACTCAGCCACAGCATAATTCAGTTTAAAAAAATCCTCAATTCAAATATTGAGTGCATTCATTTTCCTAATCCTGAGACCATAAGTGACTTACTCAAGCTTCTAGAAGGTTCAAGCATGAACTTTATCTTCTTTGGAGTGATTAAAAACTGTAGAAGACTTGTACTTTCAGGAAAATTAAATTGTTTGAAGTAGGAGGATCGGAAAAGCTGAGGTGAGTTTACAAGGCTACTCAAATCAATCTAATGTTTCCAGCAAAGGGTAACATTGGCTTTACAAACACATGGCAATTTCAGAGAGATGCCCCTTTGGAAGTGGTACTTACTGTGCAAAACTATAGTCCATTTCATTCAATCTCATTTAATTCTAAAGTCTTGGTTATTGCCATGTAGTGTCTTCCATATTTACTCTACTTATGTCCACTGTATTGGACATGTGAATTTAGTGTTTCACATGTGTTGAAGCATGCAGAGCATATCGTCTGTTTGCAGTATCTCATAACATAAAATATAGAAAAAAAATAGTTAATGATGTTACATACTGAGATGTTCCCGGGTCTCATGTCTCACAACTGTGTGCCAGTTAGGTGATGTATCTCTGCTCATAGAACACTTTATTTCTTTTCTCATTGGAATCATCTTGGGACTATTATTGCTAAAGCCACTATGACAATACTAAATGGTGGCGTCTGACCGAGGGGAGGAGCACATGCTATTTCTCCGAGAAACCTTGAAAAGTAAAGACAGAATCTTACTCATTTCAGTCTGTATAATAGTTTAACCATCATTTGTTGCAAAGCACATATATTCAAAATGATGACCCCCCCTATATCTGAATTATGGCAAAATGAGTACTTCTTCTCAAAGAGTTTTAAATATTAACATGGGCCTGTCAGTGCATATACAAAGCATCAAGCATTTTAGGGATAGAAAAGAGGATGGTTTTAGGATAGTCACTTCCCAAATTCATGACTGTCATTATCAACATAACAAAGCATCATCCAGGGTGAGTTGAGTGGCTGGTGAGACAGGTCAGAGGATGTAAAAAGTTAGGCTTGTCTGAATGTCTGTAACCTCAGCATTGTGGGAGGAGAGGGAATGTGGAGACAAGATAGACAGACCTGAGGGCTGCCCAAGCAGCCTGGCAAAATACAGATTCCAGATTCAGATCCTAAAATAATGTAGTCTAAAAGATAAGGTGGAAAGAGCTTGAGAAAGAGAACAGACAATGTCAACCTCTGGCCTCTGTTCATGCATTTGCATATATACACACACTATTAATAACTAATTAATAATAATAATAATAATAATGACAATAATAATAAATAAGCAAAGCTGTTGTACTGTCAAGTCTGATCTCATTGATGTGACTCTAGGAAGTGAGGTTTGCACCTTGGCTGTGCCTCTGAGCTATATGGATGAATGGTTCTCTCTCCACTGCTCTGAGCTCTTGGACACTCTTGCAGCTCAGAACTTGGCTTTGGTCACTGACCCTCTGAGTTTGCCTCCTGCTAAGGTAATGATAACAGCAAGCATAAAGACCCCTTTCAATGGCGATTTCCTGTATCTCTCTTATCCCAGCTCAGAAAAATCTTTCCATTCAAATGAACTGGCGTCAGTGGTCAGTGATGTGGTAGAAAGAGGGATTTGGGGAGGGCAAAGGGAAGGCACTCCCTTTCAAAAGCTTTCCCTGTTGGAAGAGGAGACAGGAGCAGGAAGAGGAGGAGCCCAAGGATGGCTATTTTTAACTTGTAACTGGAGTCTTTGGGGCCCCTCTTTTTCTCTTTCGTCCTGAACCACTTGCCAATGGCAGAGATTACCCAGGCAATTCATTCTGTCTGCACGCTCCCCCCTAAGCAAATTGTCAAACAAGTGCAGCCGAAGCCATACAGAAGGCAATTTGGACTTGCCTTCAAAATCTGCCACCTCCTTTCAACAAAATTGTCCTCTGTCATGATCAAAGCGTCACTTCCCAAATTATATAGTTCAGAGACAGATATATTCAGGAAGAGGGAAAAAAATCATGAGTCTTAAGACACAAGGGATCATCAAGGGACCATCAAGGTCCTACACTACCAAAGGAAACAACCTGTTGTCCATGAGGAATGGGCAGAATGAAGTGCCCAATTCAGCAAGTGCCCAGATTAATGTTTTGGCAACTCTCCTGGTCTCATGATGGTGGGAGGCAGCGGGTGGTGGATGGTAATGAGGGCTGCCAAACCTATTGAAAGAAAGGGAAAATTAGCCCTGGTGTTGAAACAGAAAAGTCTCAGTTGGGACAAAGGCACCTCTCTCTTGAGCCTGCTGGCCTGCTTGCTCTTGAACTGAAAGGGTTGTTGTGTACAGCAGGAAGGACTGAGGGCTGTGCTAACACTTGCTGCCTGTGTTGTATTTTTAGGATCGCCCATTCAGAAAAGGAGGACAAGGACAGGTGTACTTGGACCACACATGCTTTTCTCCAGTTCCCTACGCACAAAGGTCCATAATGACCTGGCTAGGCAGTGCACCCTGATCTTGGGGAGGCCATTGAATCCGGATGAGCATGTAACTTTAGTTATCTGTCCCCAGTAGCATCTGTGTCATCTCCCCATTCTATTCCCTATTCCCTCATGCAACTGATTTCTTTTTGTTGAAGCAGAACCTAGACATATATATGTATATGTGTGTATATGTGTGTGTGTATTACATACACACAATCATATATATATATATATATATATATATATATATATATATATGTGTGTGTGTGTGTGTGTGTGTGTGTGTGTGTGTGTGTGTGTGTGTGTATCATCAGGGAGGCAGCCAGGCAAAGAAAATATGAGTAACTCCAATACCCAAGATATACTGGGTTAAAATGGCAATGACATTAAATTGACAGCTAGCAGTATGAAGACAGCAGTAGAGTAGACTTTCTAGAGCATGTTCACCCGAGCACCTGAGGTGTTTTCATTTTTATGGAGGAAAAGCAGCTGTCATTTGTGCTGCCTGAGAGTTCTGGGAGCACATGAGGTAATCAGTCTGATCTGCTCCATGAACAGGACTCCCAGCATGCTAGTCAGAGGACATCCACAAGACCACCCAGAACTCTAGACAGGAGGATACAGCCAATGACACCCAAATCCACTTTTCTCAAATTCCCCACCCAGTCCCAGACAACCTTCAGCATTGTTTGCTATCGCCGTACTATTTAATATTTTCTTTGCATCAATTTTGTGCTTCAGAGAAATCCTTATTCAAAGAAACAATACAATCCTTGTGGGACCGACTAGAAGCAGAGCTGTGGAATCCAAGTATGTGGGAAACTACAGTGAAAGAGAACCAAAAAATCCACAGACCTTGAACTAAGCAGTTAGCCTTCCTGCCCCAGACCCAAGCCTGAGGCTTGCTTCTCTCCTTTAAAGGAGACCTTCTCCCCCTCCAAGACTAGAAAGGAGTCAGAGCAGAGTTTTTAGCAGGCAGAGGTAGTTGGCCTGACCTGAAGAAGTGAGGATAGGACCAGAGTGCCAAAGGACTGGGACAGAAGCCAGTTCTCTTGACATAGAATCCCCGGAGAAGATCACATCAGTCCTGCTTTTATCACAAAGACAACAATCTCAGGGTATTTCTTCTGGGGATTCTGGTTTGTGAAGCAACAAATATTTTAATTTGTAATCATATTGTTAAATTCTTTCAATTGCACAAAATTGTTCTTCATTTGGAGTTCTTCAGCTCTGGTTGGGATCTGTATTCTAAATAAATCACTGTAGGGAATATCTAAGGTAGTATTTCTCAAGTATTTTATTCATACTCCACTGGCAATGAGTCATGTTCTACAAACTTCATAGTGTGCATACATATACATACATATACACATGTGTGCACACCCACACATGATCCTAAAGAATATAATGCCTTCTGAATTTTTTAACTCTACCATATTTAATTTTTAAGAGCTAGTTTTGTTATTGACCACAGTTGAATAATTATTGCCTATACTTGAGGCAACGTTGGTTTCACCTGTTACCTAAACACATTCCATTTAGATATTTCTCTTCCACGCCATCATTCTGCCAGCACTTGAGCTTCACCCTTGTTGGCTCATGGAAATCCAAAACCTTCACCTTAAATGATTTTTCTCTGGCTTCCTTTCCTTCTCACTTAAATATATTCTTTCTTCTTAGTCTACCTATCCTTTTAACTCAAAAGAGAAAGTCTCATAAAAATTATGTTTTATTATGGAAAATGTTCCCTAAAGGCCTAAGAATGAAATGTCATCTGTAAGTTTGAATATGTTTCCTAACAATTAGTTCTAACAAGACAGTAATCGAAGCACACACATGCAAAAGAAAGAGAATACTGATTACCAGCTTCCCATAAGACACTCAAATTGCTTGTTTCCAGGTAAAGCTTGCCTGGGATGGAGAGGTCCTTAGTTCAAGGCACATTGCAAAGTCAGCGTGATGGGCCAGGAATGACTGGATGTACATAGCTTCAACTCTGATCATGTAGCCACAGCAGGAGTTAAATCATTTCACCATTGGTTTAGCCAAGAGGAAGATGGAAGGTGAAGCAACCTGGAGACCATGGACTTTCTTTTACATGAAATCCTAGATAATTTTATTACTTAGAGCTCTTTGTAGGGAGTTTCTTCTAGAGATGCTGGGTTTTGCTTTATATGGTAGAACATTGATTTTAGAATCTCTTAATCATATATGATTGTTTATAATTCAAAACTGCAGTCATAAAGTTACATTATATAGATGAAAGTCAATAAAACTTATTGTTACGTGTGGCTTGTACCTAAAATAACTTGAATAACAATAGCTTCCATTTTGAAATCTAGCTGTGGGCCATAGACTCTATTCTGACATTTTTAGTATTTGGTTTATTTAATCCTTATAGAAACCCTATGAGGTAGCACAATGCATTAAATGATTGTGTTCTGCTGAAATTTATAATTCACCCCTAATCCTAAAATGGTGGTAGGGTTCTTTTGAATGGGACTACTTTGGAAAGTAGAATCTAGAGAATCAGTTCTGCCTTTTTGGCTCATGTAGACACAGTGTGAAGAAGTTGATGAGAAACTTCTACATTCAGAGACTAAACATTCTACACCAGAGACTAAACCCTGCTGCTGTCTTGATCTTAGACTTCCCATCTCCTACAACTATGAAAATGAATTCCATTACATCACCATGACCAATGAATACTACCAAGATTGTACTATCATTGTTGCTAAGAAACAAAACTATCATTGCTACTATAAGAAAATTGGATGTCCCTTAAGTCACAAAATACAAATACACAAAATACAAAAATGCAAAATGAGTTTTTTAGGTTAGATCCACAGCTGAACTTGAATCCAATGCTAATGATTCTCAGTCTGTATTGTCCCATAAGCAGCAAGGACCCTAATATTAGAAACAGCTTTTGCACATGTTTGGTATTTGTTTACACTTCTATCTACTCTGCCTATAACTCCTTCTACTACAAAATATGAATACAACAACTGTCAAATATTTTAGGAAATAATTTCTAAAAGTGTGTCCTCCCTCAAGACAATTAGAAACTGGCTCATCTGAAGTGATATAACTACGAAAATTCTATTTAATTCATTTCAATATAGCTTTTGTTATTTTGGTTTAAGGCGACCAACCTATGAAAGACAGAGAATAAACGCCAGTGAGATGGTGGTATATTGCACATAGTTTTCAAGAGGGTGGGGCACATCCTGCCAAAGGAAAAGCTGCATGGTATGTTAAGGGGAAAAAAACCTATAGAGCCCCTATAGGAAGGTGGCATTAGAAAGGTAAGCAGGTTCAATATCATTTAGTTAGAATAATTTCTAATATTTTAGGAGTAAAGCTGTCTGTTGCTCAATAGCCCTTGGGTGACTAGGAAACATGCAGAGTATCCCAGACTATAGGGGAGTAGGCCATGAACTGGTTGTTTTGTATTTGAAATGAGTAAGAACGATGCTATCTCTACAAACTTGGAAATTTGCTGAGGAAAGGACAGTTTCTCCAAGATCTGCAAGAACCCAGACTACAGAAGAATATAGATAATGGAAAATGAGCTCAACACACAGACATATGGGCCATAGATCCAGAAACTTGGGGTTTAGGTAAAGATCTTTTTCTATGAGTCCTCAAGCAAAGGACTCTGTACTGCAATAAATAGGAAAAATAATTAAAAAATAACACATACTTCATATTCTTCTCCCCTCAAAAGAGTAGTGATTAAAAGTCTCAATGTTAAAAGTATATCCATAGGATATTTGCAGGAACCTTTTTAAAAACCCATAATATACAAGATAATATACATAATATACAAAATTTTTAAACAGCCTCCCTTTTTTTTCATTATATCCCTAAACAGGTACATATCTAACATAAAGACAGTCATAAATTCAATAATGCATAAATGGATTTTTTTTTTCTGATCAAGGCTCGAATTTTTATTGATCAGACTTGCTTAAGTACAAGGAAGGGTTAGGAAGGGTTCCCAGCATGCCCTTGAGTCCTTTGAAGTTGTTGCAGCGGTCCGAGCGATGGTGGGCAGTCCTAGCGACGGTGGGCGGTCCGGGCGATGGTGGGCGGTCCGAGGGCACTGCATTCTGGGAGAACTGGGTAGCACTCTGGTATTCCTGTGGAGGGGGAGTGGTTAGTGGTGGTGGGAGACACCAACAATTGCTAGCTTGGTTACTTTCTCAATAAGGGCCTGTCTTGAAACTTCTTATGTAGAGGAGGCTATATCTGAATTCAGAGAACCTCCTGTCTTAGAGATTTTGTTGTTACTGATTTTTTTTTTAAGATTTATTTATTTATTTATTTTATGTATATGAGTACACACTATAGCTGTACAGATGGTTGTGAGCCTTCATCTGGTTGTTGGGTATTGAATTTAGGACCTCTGCTCTCTCCAGCCAACCCCACTCTCTCTGGCCCAAAGATTTATTTATTTTTATTATTATTATTTTCTTTATTTACATTTCAAATG
>NC_034592.1:120304386-120340625 GCF_900095145.1 Mus pahari | reverse complement strand
CTGGATGCCAGGGGACTACTCCCAGGCGAACACCCCTCCTCGGGCAGGGAAAACTACACTTTTTTTTTAATAGCAGTGTATTGTATTCGTGAAAACCATCAAGAGTGTAATTTTTTATTTCATTATATATTTTCTTTATTTACATTTCAAATGCTATCTCAAAAGTTCCCTATACCCTCCCTCCGCCCTGCTCCCCTACCCACTCACTCAATTAAGAGGTGCCTTAAAAGGTAACCGCAGTAGACATTAGTCCCTACATCCTTTTGTTATCTTTCTTTCCAATCGTTTTGAAAAATCTTCTCTTTTGCTTCTCTTCCTTCTTCTTTCTCTTTGCAGTGAAAAATAACAATTGTCAATACTGTGACTATTATAGTGGACTCCAGTCCCTTCTGAAAGTCCCCAGGTAAGACTGGTATTCGAGATGCATTATTTAACTCCCATAAAACCCAGGCAATGCCTCAGCTAAAAGTGTGGCAGGGAGAGGAGTGAAATTTTACCATGGAGTTGCAAACGGCAGCTTGTGGCCTAACAGAGCATGCAGAGTGAACGCTGATTTCATACTTGTTTTCTGCTCCTGAGAGCTGGCATCTACTTGAAAACAAGAACGTCACATTTGCATTTTAACAGAGGACCCAGGCACTCCATACATTCTCATTCTTTTAATACAGGCAACTCTTCCAACTGCTTTGTAGAGGAAACAGAACAACAGCTTCATTATAGAAATTGCTCAGAGAGTATACAACTCTCAAGGCATACAACGAAGGGACATTTAACCAAAGGATTTTGCATCTCAGGCATGGGCTCATGACACCTGCCAGTTACAGCTATAAGGAGCGAACCATTTGTAGCAGCCCTGAAGGAAAGACAAAACAGTTGGCTTCAAGTGCCTGTCTTCACTTTCCCGAGGCCAGTGAACTGCATGCTCTGTAATCCAGCTGCGGAGACTATCTTACTGACCTCTTGCACCAAGGAATTCCTCTGGTTTCTATTTCTAACTTTTTAATTGTGCAACCCTGTTCCTGGGATGGAAGATTACTTAAAATGCTTGAGAATTTGTTGCCCTCTCTTAAGCTAAACCATCAATCTTTGAACAAGAGATGTTTCTCATCACTGGTCTATGTTCTGACTAGAACGTTTGAGCAGACGATGAACAGATCAGTAGACTAGAACTTCATAGAGACATAGCTCATTGTCCCAAAATGACAAAAGTCAAAAAACAAAAACAAACAAACAAACAAACAAACAAACAACCCTGAACTGCGTAATCTTCTACACCTAGACTCAGAGTAAAATCTGTGCCCAAACTCAACTCCCAGTAATTATGGCAAACAACGATGACTCAGCATTCAGCAGCTCAAACTGCTTATTTGGCCACAGTGATTTCCCTCTACTGCTCAGAACTGTGCCGTTTTAATTGTTCTAAAAGCATTCTCCTCTTTGACTTTTTGGGGTATGTGTGTGGTATGTATGTAGTGTAATAATTTTTGTGTGTTTGTGTGTATATACCCCTGTGCAAGCATGTGATGAACCTACCTTAACTGCTCTATGCTTTGTTCTGTTGAGACTGGGTCTTTCGTTAAACCTGAAGCTCACCATCTGAGCTGGACTGCCTGGCCAGGGTGCTTTTGGAATGTATGTTTCTCTCCTAACACTGAGGTTATAACCATACCCAACTTTTATGTAGCTACTGGGAATTCCAACCCAGGACTTTCCTCATAATTGTACAGCAAGTACCTCTTACTGATTCTTCAAACCCCTTACATCATTCTTTTTTTATTTATTAGATATTTTCTTCATTTACATTTCAAATGCTATCCCAAAAGTTCCCTATACCCTCCCTCCGCCCTGCTCCCCTACCCACTCACTCCCATTTCTTGACTCTGGCATTCCCCTGTACTGGGGCATATAAAGTTTGCAAGACCTAGGGGCCTCTCTTCCCAGTGATGGCCGACTAGGCCATCTTCTGCTACATATGCAGCTAGAGACATGATTCTTAAACCTATTTCTTGATCTGTTAAGCTGGAAATTTAGAAAATGTTTTAAGTACATCTGTATTAACTATGTACATTTGCTCTGTCATTATTCCCTAAGTACCACAGCATAATCAGTTACATCATATTAAGAATTATAACTAATCAAAAGATAAGCTAAAGTATCCAGGATTAAGTAGAGTATTTGCAAATTCCTTGAGCAACTGTAGACTTTGGTATCCATGAGAAGTCCTGAACTAATTTTTGCAAATTCTGAGAAATTGTTAAACGTTGTTGAAACGGGTCCTTTGTCTACTCTTTAGGCTGTGATACTAGGTGGCATGTCAATAGCGACCTGACAAGGAAAGAAGACAGAACTGGGAAAGAGACTTGGGTTCTCTTCTCATCCTTCTCTAACTGGTTGTTCAGGTAACAACTAGGACTTCTCCATGGCTCTGGTGCCTGTCAGAGAGGCTATTAATGGCTCAGCTTTGGTTTGGTGGCCACAGATTCTAGTATCAGAGATATCCCTTAACCCTGAGTAGGTATCTAGACCTCCTGATAATAACTGAGTCTTTACTCTGTTAATCTCCATTTTGTTTTACCAGCCATGATTTGGCAGCTTAGATCTTCCATCAACTGTCTATCCAATTTCCTATTTTAATTTCTTCTGGTTTCACATTAAGTCATCTTGCTTCTTCTGGAATGACCTTTGACTGATGCCTACAGAAACTTCAGTCATCTGGCTTCTGTATCAGCCTCACTGACTCTGGTGAACAAATGGTCCAGTGTGATCCTCTCCTTTACTTGACGCTACATTGTCCTCAAATCATATATATTGACATACTTGACATATTCATAAAATATAGGCAAAGCAAACCACTGAATTTTGGCCAATTTTCCAGTTGTCATTTTATGCCTCATGTCTCCAGTATCTGATATTTATTAATAAGTAAATTCACTTGTACAGATACTGGAGTTCTTATATCTGTCAATAAAAGTGCCAGCAGGAGGGAAAAAAGAGGGTAAAGGAAATTCACATATAGACAAATGGGTGTTTAGAGCAATGAATATTTTTTTGAGGAGTCCCAATTTGTTCTATAGTATAACCTGTCTATTTCAGCAGTCCATGATGATCATCTAGCCCAGATTTTGCAGGAGGGAATAGATACTGGGGAGGGTAGAAAAGAGAGAAACTTTAAACACTAGACAGGCAGCTGCCCTTAATACAGGATACACTGCATACAAGGTAGTCTCCTGAATAACGTCATGTGATTTAATCCTAACCACACCATGAGATGGCCTTCACAAGTATTTTTAAAGTTTCAATTGAAATATTTTAACAAATGGGAGGATATGGCACAGGAAGTTGAAATTACTTGTCTAGAATCGTGGAGTTAGTGAGCTAAGGGGTAAGGATTCAGGATAAGATCACAGGGTCCCCAGGCTAAATCACCTCCAGGAAATGAGTCAAACCAAAGAGAAATAAAGTAAGAGGCAATAAAAGGCTATCATGCTATTAATAATAGAACATAAAACAGCTCTTCTCTTTTTTACTCCATTTTCCAATGTTTCCTGACTGCATTTATAGCAGGTCCTGTGAGCTTGTCCCAGGAAAAACCAGTCACTCCATAATGGGGACAGTGCAGGAGTGTGAGTGGCTTTAATGGGGAGACGGGGAGACGGGATGATTAACAGCAGGGGAGGGATCTGTTCTGTTATCACAGTCTCTTGGTGATTTTTCAGGCCTGGTGACTTTGCAAGGCTGGAGACTTGCTTCCTCAGGAAAAGGGAGAGTGACGGAAACATTTCCTCTCTGGAGACAGGATTCAGCTAGACCCTGGTCATAGGGAAGGGACTTCACCCAGGCACACTCTAGTCAGGAGCTCTCCTAAGCATGCTTACCTCATTTGTCTGGTCTCATACTGGGGCAAGCAATGGAGAAAGACATATATGTAGCATTTATATTATATGAAAATATTAAGGACGATACCACAAAAAAACTGGTGCCTATAGCGGAAACAAAGAAAGTTATGCAAAAACAAAACAAAACAAAACAAAACATTATTTTGCTTCTAGTTTGTTTTCATCTCCTTAAAACACATTTATGTTATTATTGTCATGGATAAGGGTTTATACATATTAGAATACAACATTGTGGAGTAGTTTCTCTCCTCCCACCTTAACATCAGCTCCAGATATTGAACTCCGGTCCTTAGTCTTGATGGTGAGGAGTTTACCCACTATACAGTCTCACTGGCCTAGTTTCTTAAATAAAGATGCTATGGTTGTGTCAGAAAGGGATACATTTGCATAAACTCTTCTGCCAAACTGACAGCAAATTCAACTCAACTCGCACAAAAGATGTAACAAATGCTATCAACTCAACCCTGATGATAGATTTTAAGAACTTGCACTTAAGAACTGGAGTGTCTTCTGTATAGCTTGGGATTAGAGCATTTCTTTGTACATATCCATCATGATAACCTAAGGTGGCAAATAGCATTCCTCAGCTCCAGGTTACTTCATATCCCTCTTAGTGCTGTGGACAGACAGGATCTATTATCCCCACATCCTCCTTTATCTCCATAGACATCCATAGTACTTCAGCAAAACTACGGTTGTAATGTAAATGGATGAATGTGGGTCCACGCTCACTGCTTATGCTAGCACCCCTAGGACAGGCAAATAGAGTTTTCTCTGCTGGAGTTGCATGATCAGTAAAGAAGGAAAAGACTTCAAGAAACATAAATGATTTTTCCTAGGAAGAAAAAAGAAGAGATGATATTAGACAGCATAGCAGCAAATTCCCAGCAATGAGCAAGGTGTTTTTTGAGTACAGAGTTGCAATAGAAAATTCTGTAGGTTGTCTCAAACAAGGTGGAAATATAAACCAAACACTATTGATTGATTCCCCTTTTTCTCCTTCCATTCTCCCATGGGATAGCCACTTATTTATTTGATCCACTAGAAAGACTTGATTCCTTTGTTATGTATCAGTGTTCTTTCTCTTTCCTTCCAACTGCAGAGGATGCTTCTGAACGTAGAGTAGCATGCAGTAAAATTCAAGATGTTGATGGACATTGTGGCCCAAACCTCTAATCCCAATACCAATAAGATTAAGGCAGAGGGATGTTCTTTGAATTCAGTGAATTCCAAGTCATCCTGGACTACATGGTATATGATCCTCTTTCACAAAACTCAGCATTTCAGGTTAGAATGTAGAAAGAAATGTTTTAAGATCTTCCATGTTTAGTCCAGCTCAAATACTTTGTTCATCTCTTCTTCATTCCCTTCTAATATATGAATTCAATAATAATATGACACTTTTTTTCTAAGTTGTCCGCCAAGTTAACTTGAATTGCAACAAATGGTTAAAAAGTTTAATTCATGGAACAAAACAGTTGTTTTCCTGTGTAAACATTATAAAAATAGCTAAATCTTTTCAATATTCTATAAACAATTATTCAAATGGAGACATGTATTTAGCACATTTGAATGTTCTATTCATTGAGTCAAAGAAAACAGCCAAAGAAATGAGACAAAGAAAGAACTCTCACTCCCTACTCACTTCTGCATTGTTCTGCTTTGTTCTTTTGCTCAGCCTCATGTGTGCCCCCAGGTGCCAAGAAGTTGAAGGTAATAGCATGTCTATTTATTTTGGCCCCACCATAATTATTCTATGACCTGCTTTTGCTTGCTGGGTTCAGGGAAGAACAATAAATACTAATGATGAAAAAGGCAGTTTGATGCTATGACTCAGTGGAAGTCAGGGGTCATATGGCGGTTGCCCCCCAACAGTACAGCCCCCATTTTCAGGTCAGTTACAGCGCTGGAGAGACACTAGGCTGGAAGGGAGGAGGTCCTACTTCTTCTAAACACGAGGATGTTGTAATGCTTCAAAAGAGAAAAAGCACACTTTCCTATTTGTCTTCCTGTCCAGAGAGTGAAGTTGGCAGGGACCAAAAAAAAGTGGGGGTGGCAGTGCCAGCAGGGCCATGACTTTCCACAGTAAGAAAATGTAGCTGGGATTACTAATAAGGATTTATGTAGAGTCACAAGCCCATAACCTTAACAGCTTTCTGACTGACTGATGGTCAGTTGTATCAATTACAACATATTTATTTTTTATTAGATATTTTTCTTTATTTACATTTCAAATGCTATCCCGAAAGTTCCCTATACCCTCCCCCCGCCCCTGCTCCCCTACCCACCCACTCCCACTTCTTGACAACCTGGCATTCCCCTGTGCTGGGTTATATAAAGTTTGCCTCTCTTATAAAGGGGCCTCTCTTCCCAATGATGGCTGACTAGGCCATTTTCTGCTACATATGCAGCTCGAGACACGAGCTCAGAGGGTACTGGTTAGTTCATATTGTTGTTCCACCTACAGGGTTGCACACATTCTTATGCTTCACACCATAAATAATCAAAAAGTACTTCCTAAGTTACAAAGATATGATATCATTCATAAGATTATCTTAATAATTCCTTTGAGGCTGAAGTTCTCCCCACAGCAACTCAGGTTCAGTAATCTAGCATTAGAATTGCATAAAATAGAATCCCCTGGTTCACAGCTGAGGATAGGAATTGGCCTGCTCAAAACTATGGGGCAGAAAAACTCAACAGTCATTTTATTTCATTATAAAATGAGGTTGAAGGCATGGCACATCATACCACAATGGCATATCCCAGTCAAACGGTCAGTGGATGCTGGACTGAGTGGTGTAGCATTGTAGACCTGAAGCATGTAAGAAGAAAGTACCATTGAGCAAAACCTGGCAATTATTTACAGATACAATTTTAAAAACTGCTGTATTAGATGGGGAACATTTGAAGAAAAGCAATGAATCTCCATAGACTGAGAGTATCTCCCTAAGATAAGAATCAGTTCAGAGGGAAAGGCATTAATGTAACAGGGAAGAAGTCCAGCAGACGACATTTAAGCAAGTGAGGAAGGTTAGCATGGTACTATGCACTGAGAAAACACAAGGTGACTTCTGTGAGTTTGTGACATAAGGCCACAAGTGTTAGTTACAATCTAATAAAGAAAGTGTTGCAGAGAGACTCCAATTGGAATAAAACCCAAGACCAAAGCCTAGGGCTAAGTGAGGCTGTTAAGTCATGGTGCACAGGGAAAGACTAGGTGTGTAGAACAGCCACAGATCTACAATCTCCAAAACACAAGAAAATCAAGAATAAGGAAGACCAACACGCGGATACTTCATTCCTCCCTAAAATAGGGAATAAAATACCCATAAAAGAAGTGGCAGAGACAGTTTGGAGCTAAGACAAAGGATGGACCATCCAGAGACTGCCCCACCTAGGGGCCCATCCCATAATCAGCCACCAAACGCAGACACCATTGCATATGCCAGCAAGATCTTGCTGAAAGGACACTGATATAGCTATCTCTGTGAGGCTATGCCAATGCCTGGCAAATATAGAAGTAGATGCCCACAGTCATCTATAGGATAGAACACAGAGACCCCAATGGAGGAGCTAGAGATATTACCCAAGGAACTGAAGGGGTCTGCAACCCTATAGGTGAAACAACAATAGGAACTAATCAGTACCCCCAGAGCTCATGTTTCTAGCTGCATATATAGCAAAAGATAGCCTAGCCAGGCATTGTCGGGAAGAGATGCCCCTTGGTCTTGCAAACTTTATATGCCCCATACAGGGGAACACCAGGGCCAAGAAGTGGAAGTGGGTGGGTAGGGAAGCGGGGGGGGGTATAGGAGACATTTGGGATAGCATTTGAAATGTAAATGAAGAAAATATCTAATAAAATAAAATAAAAAGATTTCACAGCAAATAAAAGCTGGATGGGATCCTGGATTTTGTCTGAAATTATAAACAAAACAAAACAACAAACAAACAAACAAAACCATTATTGGAAAAAATAATGAAATTCTAGTACACTCGGTTATGAGCACTGTACTAATATTACTTTCCTAATTTTCACAATATCACAGTTGCTGTAAGCTTTTGTCACACAAGGTTTCTGGATACAGGGCAACTTTTCTGAAAGTCTAAAGTCATTTCTATTCAACTTTAACAAGAGGAAAATCCATATTCCCCTTTTCTTCAGGAAGGATGGAGAAGTACTGTCTTTCATGTGTCTGACTCTCACTGTTGAATAAATTGCACTACCACCACCACCACCACAACAGCAACAACAAAACTGTCCACAAACTATTTTAAAGCCTTGTATTTGAGAACTTACTCTAGTTTCTTACCACCCTCACCGCAATCACCTAAAAGCAGAAGATACATCAGACTAGCACACTGTCTAAACTCCTGGTGTATGCCACACTGTTCAGATAAAATTCAAGCCATGCTTATGTAACCAAGAGTGATTTTTTTTTTCTTCTTACCTTTGTGTTATCAGTTATTGTTCATTTTTTCCAGGTAACTGATGATCCTAGATCCTGGGTCCTGGATCTTTTGCCACAGCTCTTTGATCTTCTAGTTATTTTCCTGTGCTTGGCCATGGTTTGGGGAATCTTGAAATACGTTTTATCTATGACACTGGCAGTATTATATGTAAGAAATATTAATGGATGTTTAAAGGCATCCATATCAACAAGCACGTTCAAATGACTACAGCACAACAGGAGAGTCTCTCTAGGAATCAGTTTACTCTCCAGACAAGTATTAGCCATTACTTTAAACATGTATTACACTGTGAGAAATGGCATCTTAAGAATCATCGCTTCCAAACTGTCAAAAGCGTCAAACTGAAGTCAGTTGAGCTTTTCAAGCTTCTACTCAAGTTCGTTTGCCAGTAAGTCCTCCTATTTTCTATACAAAATTAACATAAATTAACACACAAGCCACATTCTGAAGGGTCTTGCTATTTCAAGTGTGACCCGTGGACTCATAGCATCAGCATTACTTGGGAGCTCAATAAAAATGCCATTTTTCAGGCCCTGGTCCAGTCAGTATTCCTGAGAGAATGTTCACTTTAGCAATATTCCCTGGTGACTTCAGTAAGCTAGAGTGCTGCTCTGGGGGAGAATCTTTTCACTTAGGCATTTGAATAAGAGTCATATGTTGCAAATTTCCCCCAAGAAAAGCCATGGTTCTGCTCATTTTACCAATGATAAAGTGGAGGATCTCCATAAGACAATGCCTTGGTCATATTCATATATCCAGAAGCTGGCAGAACCCAGGAGGGAAAAGCTTCAGCTTTCTAATCCTCTTCTTCATAATATCCATACCCCGAGACTCATTTTCATATGCAAAGAAATAAATGCTTAGAAGTGCTGGCCGAAGAGTTTAAACATCGCCTGTGCTGGCAAGTTTCTCTCCCCTGTGCAGCAGTTGTTATGTATCAGAGCAGAGCCAGACCAGGGTAGGGGCTTCCCTGCTGACTCTTGCAGATGGAATGTGTTCTTTAGCAAGTCAACACTAGTGTCAGGTGGGTAAGGACCTACATCCGGTAGATCAAGGACATGCAATCATTCCTTAGGTAATTTGTTTCCTTTGTACTAGACCCAAGTCTCACACAGGAGCTCTGGATTCTGCCAGTCAGGTCCTTGCTTTGCAGTGACCTTTGCTGTTTATGAGGCCACATAACTAGCCAGCCCAGCCCAGCCCAGCCCACTGTGAGTGCTATGCAGAGTGATAAGCCGAGTACCCATGGTTATGGTCATGATCTTTTAGAAAATCTTTATTCACAGGTAGAATATAGATTGTGCGGGCAAGGGTGGCTAAGGTTTCTTTGGAGCCCTGGGAGTGGAGTTGCAAGAACCTGGTTAATTACCAAACAGTTCATAGAGGGATGCCACCTTTGTGGGAACTTTCATTCTTAGTCAGATACAAGTCATGCTAAATGTTAAGAAATACCCTTCATGGAAAAAAAATTTTATCACTCCAATCCTGCATTTATAATTGCATTTATCTTTTAGGTGATCAGTTTAAAGAAAATTATCTCAGAAATGTATACCAAAAAATTAACAGTTTCTTTACACCAACTCAATTTGTTACCTTTAAAATAACAACCATTTAAACCATTTATCAAACACTTCACAGATCAGCTGGGCATTTCCAGCCAGGGCCAGCTTGGGCAACATTCCTATACCCTCATGTGTTAGAAGCTGGGTGAACCAGGAAGGCTATGTTCACACAGTAGGTTATCAAGCCAGTACCTGACTGTCTAGCAGACAAGTTCAACTTTCAACTTTCTTCCCTTAGTAGTCTCAAGGCCCTGAGAGCAGCAAGAGACAGCCCTGTTTGCATCAGACTTGCTATTGTGTCTTAATAAGAGAAACTCACTTAACTTATTAGAGTCTGAGACAATGTGGTCGGCTATGAATCCTTCCCAATAACCTCCCCTACTTCATTATTATAGGATAATTCAGTGGCATAGGCTGAGCTGTATGCTCAGCAGAGTAGCTAAACTTGTATGATGGCAGCGGACTCTGCTGTGGAAGCAGCAGTAGATAATCTGACTTTACACACAATTTTCATCATTAGGATATAAACAACTGCCGAGGGCAGCTCACAGGCCCATGCTGTAGACCTGAGTAGAATTAACGACAGAATATAAAGATAAGACAATGGCTTATGCTAATGTTTATGTGCTAAAAAAAATGTAAACCACAGTAAATAGAGGAATGGAGGATGCTGTTAAGATGTTACTACATTTTCAAAGATGCGTTGCTCTGACCAGTTCTGTGGCTTCTGTCTCCTACTTGGTAGACATACTAATATAGAGAACTTTTCAACATGAAGAGTCTTTGATGCTTTCAACAATATTACAGAGATATTGCTTCTATTTTTAGCCCCAGATGGTCATTTAAAATGGTCCCTGAGATTAAAAAATAATCCTGTCTGGGGATGTAGCTGAGTGTTAAGTACAAGTCTAGCATGAATGAAGGGCTCAGTTCGATCCCAAGCATTGGCCCATGCACACATACACAATAATTTAAAAAAAAAATATGTGTCTAATTTACTTTTATGAATTTATTTTTATGTCTACAATTGAAATAAGTATAGGCTTGGTATTTCCCCTTAAAGACCTTACAACCTCAGCTTCATTGCAGCAGATGCACAGGTACAATGTAAGGCAGTGTCTGTACCGGTTTTGTTAATCTGTAGCATAAGGGTTGTCACATTCATGGGAAATGCCACAACTAATTCCCTTGAGTCTAACATACAAATGTATTGCTGGCTAGCAAATTAAAAAGCTAGAGACATCTAGATCTCACATCAAAATCAGAGACTGTTTCATTATTTTAGGCATTAAAGTTTGAAATCCTGTCAACTTGGAAATATGAGATTCTATCCATATTGACTCTATTCTCCACACACATAACAGAGATGGGCTTCTCCAAATCCTGAGAGTGACTGAACACCTGAATCTCATAGCAAGAGGGAGGCAGTTGAGAGAAGATCTAAGCTACCTACATTATCAGCATACCATACATTTCCGCTCCTGTTGAATTCTAACAAAGGTGATGAAAGATCCTCTTCCTCACTCTGTACCCAAAGAATCAATGCAAATCATCCCCCACCTTTTCACCCCAAAGATAACATGGCAGTCAATACATTCCACATCTCAGAGGTGCAACAAAAACGCCTGTTTCAGTACTAAAGCATTCCAGGTTGCATAGTTTTTAACAAAGTAGGCATTAGACAATCTTGAAAGGCTCCCGCTCTGCCCGGAATCTTTGCAATACTAATTATTAGACTAAATATGTCCATGTGTAAGCAGATGTAATCATGTTTGCAGTGTAGTTCCCAGAAACATGCTTATATCAACATAGCCCCAATTTCCTAAGCTAAATATAGGCTTCACGGATGCATGCGGACCCCAGACTCACTTAACACAATGGTTCTTCATTCATTTATTTATTTAGCTACAAACACAATGCTCACTTTGGATATTCTCAGTTGCCTGCTCCAGTTCTCTTTCTTAGGCCTGGTATTCCAGGTATCTTACAATTAACCCACTATGTATAAAATTTTCCTTGGCCAAACCAGAAGAGTCCTGCCTCAAAGGTTACATTGTCTGGTCAAGGTGACAATGAAAAAGAGTCAATGCTTGACATCGAATTTCAAAAGAAAAAAGAAGGAAAAAAAAAAAACAAAACAATTTCACTGTTTGAATGTGAGGTCATGGGATGAGTACCCAGCTTAGACATCACTGTTCAAAGGTGAGGTCATGGAATGAGTACCCAGCTTAGACAATGCACTTTCTCAGCATCTCCTCTGGCACATCCTACTTTTCTCACTCACTTTCTCCTTGAGAACTTCCTCAATACATCATGCGGGTAGAATCCTTGTCTCAGTCTTTTCAGCAACTGGGAAACAAAAATGTCTGATGCCCTTGGTCGAACTTGAACTTACAACTTAAAAAGTTACTACTGAGAAGTTTCACATAAGATCATTTACTATTGATAATACCCCTGATGAGTTTTTTTGCTTCCCTTCTGCAAGTTATCCTGTTACCAAGGTGATATAGATACATATATATGTTTCTTGTGGCTATAAAAACAGAGTCAATGTTTGACATCATAGGCATAATGGTAAGTACATGGACACTCAGAGTCACTGACCTTCGGGAAATAAACCAAGAGAAAAGATCTCTGCATGCCCTACAAATGTCTCAGGCAAATTTTAGCACTGTCTATTGTTCAGACATATGATGTAAGGGGGAAGAGTTTCTGTCCTACAAAGATAAGTTCCTCTATCTCTATAGACTTTTGCTTCATGAAAAAGATATAACAATGGTTTTGTTTACTTGATATTCCTATTGTAAGAACTTTGTGACAGACTTCTATAGGAACCAAAAGAACATATCACCTTAAATATATTGATTAAATTACCCAGCCTCTATTAGAAAAATAAGTTTTTCATGATGGTTCTTTGGAGGTGACATGCTCTCTCTCTCTAAATTAAACCCACAGACATCTATGATGGGGCTGCCTAGCTCTGGAAAATGCCCCCGAAATGTGACCCACTTTGTAAAACCAAAGGGAATGACCCAGTGTTTAATATGCTGCCTCTGGTGAGCACAAAATGTCAAACATTTCCTTTCTTTCTCTTCCCTTATTTTTAGAGCATACAATGTTTTTCTTCTCCTGCCTCCCCGAACTCCATTCCTGCCTTTGCCTAGAACTGTGCCTGTCATACATATGACTTAATTTTTTTAATAAGGGGCAATCAAAGCATCTCTCATACTTCACAACTGCAGGTTAGTACCTCTGCAGAACTTGTCTTAGAAAACAATAGATGCATTCAAGCACTGTGACTCATCTTCATGCTAACATTTTCCTCTCTTCATCAGAAGTAGAAATGAGCAGATTAGATATTAAGGATATTGGTGCATTTTTGCCACATTAGTCACATCTATCAGTCAGTGGTCACAAAGTGTTCTCTGTGTTAGAAGATGTTTGAGGGCTTTAGATTCATCACCTTCTGCAAACCATGTCTTTGCATCCTCTTTACAAATAAGAATACATCCTACAGTAGGATTCCATATAGGAGCATATGCCATGTTGATCTTTCTTCTTTCATTGGAGTCTTGGTAGCTAATTGGTTTTTTAAAATTAGATTTGTAGTATGTGATTCTCCTCCTATACTGAGGTTGTCTTTTAAAGCAGATTGTAGTACCTATGATAATGGTATCCCTTTAAAGGGTCAGCTATGTTGCAAGGCAGTATCCCTTTGCATGCATGGTGTTTAATTGTAAAAGCAACACTATACCACCTCTCTCACTAAGTTGAAGAAACTGAGCCTTAGCATTTACATAACTTGACTGCTATAAAATATAGACCTGCTCTTTATATTTATGGGCCCAGGACAAGAAACAAATGATGTCTACACCCTCTTCATTATGCCATGATGGTTCTCCAGCACCATGAGGGACTGAGCGATCAAACTGCAGACATCTCAGGTTAGCTGTCTGAGCTTTGTTGGAGTCTTGCTACTCTATAAATGGGTTTCCCTTAGCTACTCTTCTGGCCTAAAAGTATACAGACAAGCAGAGTCCTTACCTTCAGGGGATGAACCAGAAGAAAAGATCCCTGCATGCCATACAAATGTCTCAGGGAAATTTTAGCACTATCTATTATCTGGATATATGATCCGAGGAAAGTTTGCATTCCACATAGGTCGGCCCCTCCATCTCTGTAGACTTTTGCCTCTGGAAAGAGATATAATCAAACAGAACAAATATGTAGCCTATTAAAACATAGGGCCAAATGCAGGGGCCTTTGCTGCCTATGTCTGAAAGCAGAACTTGACTTCTGCCACAGAGCTGGTTGGGGCTGGGTTTAATTGCATCCCAAGGAAACTGAGTCCTTTATTTACCCCCACACAGCAATACACCTCTTTCCATATCACATAGATTACTTCAGTATTTTTAAAATGGGATTTAATATTCCTCATGCATTAGGTGAGAAGATTTGATCCCCCCCTACCCACCACCTCCAGCCCTTTGAGGACTGCACGGACAAATAATCTGGCCCTTAGGAGTAGATGATCAATAGACAAGGCAATTCTTGGCAGAATTCTTTCCATACTTAGAATGCTTCACCCAAAAGTTCAAGGCCCAAGGAAATGATTAACAAGATCATACATGCCTAACCACCCAAAGGACGAGAGAGGAAGCAGGAAGCAGAGGTTCAAGGCCTCCACATTAATGCAAACTAAGAGAGTAGTAGAGCTACTCAGAGCTGGCACCTCCTGTGGGACTTAATGCATACACAGTGCTCAACCAATGCCTCATAAATAGAGTAACACAGCACAAACTTGTAAATGCAATTGAACATTTGATACTCTTCTTTCCTAGCTCAGCACATGTCTCTTACTAGTCAAGTGGGTTAGATATACTTAACCATTAGAACCAGTGCCAACCCACTTATCATCTTATCTGTTATAATGTCTACACTCTATATCTCTCTATAATGATTTATGTTATAAATGACCACAAATACTATGCTTTTTCTACATTGGAGTTAGTGTGTGAGTGTGTGTGTGTGTGTGTGTGTGTGTGTGTGTGTGTGTGTTGGAGTTACATTAGCAGTATTTATTAGATATTCACCAACACGTGTTTAACTACATGATAAGGAGAAATTATTTACAAAATCTCAGATCAGAAATTTGTATAAGCGTGAAATAAAACAAAATATTTGAAAAATTTTTATCTTTTTTTTTGGGGGGGGGGGTTCTTCGAGATAGGATTTCTCTGTGTAGTCCTGGCTGTCCTAGAATTCACTCTGTAGACCAGGCTGGCCTCGAACTTAGAGATCCACCTGCCTCTGCCTCCCAAGTGCTGGGATTAAAGGCATGCGCCACTACTGCCTGGCATATCATTCGTTCTTATATGTTAATTCCAGGGTATTTAAAAATTATCTAGTTAAAAATATATAGAGAAAATATAAAATGGAGAGGAAAAATAAAAGGAATCCATAAAAATAATGGCCAAAGTAAATAATCTCAATTTTTTAAAAAGCTAAAATATAATAAACCCATTTGAATTTGATCCGTAAATTCCAGTGCAGTAGTTTATAACTCATTTATCTACAATCTATGAATAAAAAGACTGTAAAAATATGTTTACATGGGCCTCTGAATTCTAATCTTTGTACTTGGGATTTTATGAAGTATCAAATAATTCAGCTTCAAATTTTTAAAAAGTTCAATGTTAGGCCTATGAGTATATACTTTATAGTCTTCTTTCTAGTTTGTACTGAACAAGTCTAAGCTAGAGATTATATGGACAGGGTCCTCTGAGAAAAACCTTGAGGGGCTCATGATTTTAGGGAGATGCTGGCCATAATTATTCTTAAGTGATGGACCTTCATTCATCCAATTATTTCTGTCTTATCTTCCCCAGCTTTTGCCTCCCAACCCCTGCAAAGGTCTGTGAAGCAGATTTGGTCCCCACCCCATTCATATTATGCTTAGCTGTGTTCTCTTCATGAAATCTTATGTGAGTTTTAACCTTCCTCAGATTCTGAAGTCCATTTTGCATATATACAATCTAAAGGAGATATGCCACAAAATTGATACCTGAGAAACATCTTAATTACTCTTAAGTACTGCCAGGAGTTAATGGCCTAGGGCTCTTATTTGCTATGTAAGGTGACTCTGATTTGCATACTGCTAAATAAAGATTCCTTTGTTACTTACTTGATTACACAGCATTTTTAGTCTTCCTTCTCTTCTTCTTGATTCTTCATACCCTTTCTGATATATCTCTAAACCAACCTCATTCCCCCTAAATAAAACTGCTGTGATTCACATTCTTCTCAGGTTCGGCTTCCAGAGAACTCTTACTAAAACTAAGATTATCTGATCATGGGTCTGAAATGTGTCCCTGCCCAAAAGCTTCCATCTTTGTTTGGTTGGTTGGTTTGTTTTGTTTTGTTTTGTTTTGTTTTTAATTTCTTCTAGACTAAGAAGTAGTCTATGGCAAAATACGATATGATTCCAAAATGGTTAAAGGGGAAGAAAAAGAAGAGCGTGTAAGAATAAAAGAACAAAAGATGGAAGAAGAGGGGAAGAAGCAAGTCAAACTGAAGAGAAAGAGGAGAAGAGGCACAATAAAGAGAGGAACACTCCAATAACCATATGTCTCTTCTCTAGACTGCAGTCTTCCAAAGAGACAAAGGTTGCAGCACACACTCTAGTATGTATGTGGAGCCAACAGGTAGAGCCATCGCAGACGTGGTTAATGCTGGGCCTTTGGTTTAAAAGAATCTTGAAAACCTGAGCATAGCTTGCTCTGTGAAGGAAATGCCAGACTGGAGGTAAGAGGACATGGTGTTAGGTTTTAATCTGACCAAAAACATTCCAGAAATGTATCTCCAGCTCAACTCAGCTTTTAGGGTCTCAGTTTCTTTTAATTATTTCTAGCTCTCTCTCTCTCTCTCTCTCTCTCTCTCTCTCTCTCACACACACACACACACACACACACACACACACACACTCTCTGTCTCTCACACGCACACACACATACACACATACACACACATGCACACCTCTCTATAGGAGCTACATGTTAGAACCCACAGTAAATGCATAAAACCATAGAAATCCCAAAGCTTGAATAAACATATTATACTTAACTTATGAATTATGACAACATACAGTAAGATTATTATATGAATGAAACAATTATAACAATATACCATTAAGTCATTAATATTTTAGTAATGCTTCAGGAATATTATTCAGTAAAACAAAGATATTCCAAGGACTGCAGACGTAGATAGTTCAATTGGTAAAGTGCTTGACTTCTAATAGGCACAAGGACCTGAATTCAGGCCTCAGAATCTAATCATCAGAAGGAAGAGGCGGTCTTGCATACTTATAATCTCAAGACTGGAAAGATAGCCAGGTTTATACCTATAGCAGCTAGCCTAGATTATTTTAAAATTCCAGGCTGGTAAGGTACATCCCTCATTACACACACACAAAAGTTAAATGGCACCTGTGGATGACACCCAATATTGAACCTCTTCATACATATGACAAGCACACTAAACATAAACACACACATGTACATATACATGGACACCATAATTTGAACACATGTAAGGAAATTCTACATCAGTTCATCTAATAAGTAGGTTGGCTTCTAAGAAGCTAACTCATGTTACTGCAAGACAACTATCTCAAAACATAACTGAAGCTCAGACTGTTTAGATTAAAGAACATGCAGCACTAAATCACAATTTTATTCCTTTCTTTAACAACGAGGTATGACTTGTAGTCTTTACAAGTGATGATAGAAAAAAATCCAAGGCCAGTCTTTTGGGAGCTACCTAACTCCAAGAATACTCCAAAAATGGACCAAGCACCAAAATTCCATGTACAGGCCATCAGTGCACAAGCTCTAGATCACCCATTTTGGCATCATCGGTGTTTATTTCTCAGAGTATGATTGGCATCACCTCTGTAAAGAGCCAAGCCCTTGGGCAAAACAAACATTCTTTCCATATTTAACTTAGATCTGTGACTTATCAGCATTGGACATGACTAGTCTAATCCTGTCTTCTGGTGTCTTGGAACAGGTCCTGTGAAGATGACCAGAATGTTTTCTCTTCGGACTTGTATGTTGCTGTCATGGCCTGGAGTTTCTGTTTATCAGTTTTAAATTTAGGTGATCTCCCATGTTTTCTTCGCTGAAAGGTGAATCTGAAGCATCCCAGCCCCTGAGTAGATCAGAGAAACTTCAGAGGTTTATCTCGCATGCCTTATGATAGGACCACTGGTGTCAAGTGTGTCCTATTGGTACTCAGTACAATGTGAAGCCTCAAGCTATTGAAACATAATGGCAAACTGTGGTAGGGGGAATCTCCCTGTATAGAAGTGAAGTCATATTGGTGGTGAACACAGGCTACACAGAAACAAACAAGGATGGGGATGCTCTGTTGGAGAATGTCTTCATTTCTTTTCCTTTTGCTGCTCACAGTTCAAGGGCACAGTCCATCACAGAGGAGGTCCAGATGCAGGGAGCTCAATGTGGCTGCTCACATTCCAGCCACCATTGGAAAATAGGGAGAGATAAATGTTTGAACTCGGCTAGCTTTCTCATTTGATGCAGTTCAGACCCAAACTTAGGTAATCATGATGTCCACTTTTCATGTGGATTTTTGTATTTCAATCAACTCAATTAGCATAATCCCTCACCAGCACATCCAGAAGTTAAATAATCCCTCACCTATATGCCTGCAGGTTTGTATCCTAGGTAATTCTAGATTCTATCTAGTTGCCAATTGATGTTAACCACTGAAAGAGAGCTAACCAACGTGGTGGCTGAAAGCTTGCATCATAATGTGCATAGGTGATCCTATAGTACTCTTGTCATGGCAAGATAATGAATAGAGTTCCCATTCATCCTCTAAAATGCCTTAGACCAACCTGTGGGTCATGACTCCATTGTCAAATTTTTATCTCCAAAAATATTTACATTATGATTCACAACAGTGGCAAACTTACAATTATGAAGTAGCAATGAAAATAATTTTACGGTTGGGGTGGTCACAACTGCATGAGGAACTGTATTAAAGGACACAGCATTAGGAAGGTTGAGAACCACTGCCTTAGACACTAGACAATACACTATATAGTTAGTCTAGGGTGACTCTGGTCTTTTTTTTAGATATGACACTTGGTGAGGCTTCCTCCCTCTAAGCATTAAATCTGTAAAATGGCAACAATGAAAAGCACAGCCTCTCAGGCTGTTATAAAATTAAAGTTTGAACACAGTGTGCTTCCTCTGCTACATAGTAAGCACTAAATGAATTTTAGTTAGTATAACTTTAATATGTCACCTGGGTGAAAATTTGTCTCCTGGGACTGAACCCTGTGACCCCCCAATCTTTTACTCTCAGGCTGTTTTAGGCAAATACTCATGAGCTACACAATTATGACATTATAGTCTGCCACAGTGCACAGTGCAATTCTTAGTGATGTTCTCAGTTTTTACCTCTCTAGCACTGGCCAGAAAAACCTCAGGAATAGTGTGCCTCAGAGAAAATTGCTTCAGCTCCTGCTTCATAGATTAATGGGGGAGGGTACCTGTTACACACTCAGGTGTTTTGGGTTTCTTGAGTTTGGAGGTGTTGGAATTGGGGTGTTATTTTTTGTTCTGTTTGCTTGTTTGTATGTTTTTTGTAATAATCAGAGCTAGAGTCTGTCTCCTATCCCATCTCTACCAGCTCTCATAGGTAGAGTTCTAGACGTCAAACCTGCTGAAGGATCTCAGATTCACCTTTTCTTTTAAGTTCAAATGTGACTTCAATTACAGACAGCAACAATGAATGTTCAAGGACTCGGCCCCTGCCATCTGTCTGAGGAATGTGTCAGGTCATTATTGGCTGTGATGAGTATCATTTCTCCTAAGAAATGAAAATGTTCTCATGGGTTTTCTGAAAAAGCAGAAGATCCAACGAAGGCCAGGACCACCTAGACCACAAGTTTTAGCAGTGACAAATGTATCCATGGCTTTTGCATAATGTGGTAAGAATCCCTGAGTGACAAGAACAACTCCGAGACAAAGTGCAGTTTATAGAGCAGGTGGGCCACTTGTAGTTTGTCTTGTTGTGGCTTAGGTTTTAGAGGCAGGGTTTTACCATGCCATCTAAGCTTGCCTGAAACTTACAATTCCCTTGCCTCCCCTACTGCTGAGATTACAGACATGTACCCTCAACCAAGGATCCAAGATTTTACATTTCAAATTACCTGCCAGTCTGTGTCCTTGTAGGAACTTTGGTATTATCTAATAACGGTATGTTTCATATATGTGTGTATCTGAAAAAAATGGCTGAGGTGGTGAAAAGTGTCCCACATGCCAGGAATTATGCTAAGCAGTTTGATGCTCATTTTGTAGGCGAAGACTTGCGACTCTTGGCTCTGAGTGAGAATATAACTTCCCAAAGCCTCCTAGCTAGGAGTAAGAATTAAAGTGCTGACTGACCTGAGGGTAGCGTCTGTGGTCTACCCATTATTCCCCATCAGTGGATTAGATATCAGAGATGCAGCCTAGGCCTGCACTGTGCATCCTCACAGAAATGGCCCGACAACAAATCATTCCCCTAAGAGGCAGTGGGAATCCTGGTTGGGCCCAGAGAGGACAGGCAGCAGAGTGTGGAGCCAAGGGAAAGATAAGCAGATAAACCAGAGACAGCCTGCTGGCCTAGGCTAGTCAGGAGGAGGCAATGAATTCGAGTGGGATGGAACTGCACAGTGGATTTTCAATTCTGTAACAATAAATGTTAACATTAAACACACAATTTGTGTTAAAAAAAAAAAACAATATTCTACACCATGGTGTATAGAATTGCTTGTTGAACTCTCAAAGCTCATTTTACAGATGTGATAACTGAACTCAAAAGATATTAAGAGCCTAGGCCATCTAAATTGTAGGGAATAGGTTTCTGTCTTAATCCAGAGAGTCTACTTTAGAAACATAAACTCGAAAGCCTTTTGTAAGGCTGTACTCTGTTCTCTTGTTTTTCTAGAGATATGCTTTTAGTTGATATTTTACATGACATCCTAAGAATAAACATCCTGGAATGCAGTGTGTGAGCTATGGTGGTGTCTTCCTCTTATGAATAGAAGACTCCATTTACAACGTTAGGCAATAATGGTCTTTACAGCTGACCATGCTCAAATTTCTGTCTGCGATTATGAAGGCCATGGTGACTACTGTCACTACTCATGGCCATTATTCACATAGCTGCTCAACTTCTTTCCAGATGACATCTGGAGGTGAAGTGTATAAGGCTGAGCTGTGAGGAATCTCATCACTACACAACCATAGAACTCTTCTGAAAAGAAAAAAAAAAAAAACTGGGAACACTATCCATAATAACCCTCATAAATAATCTATGAGCTCAAGGACATTAAATGTAAAGAAAGGCTGACCCTTGACCTCCCGTTCTCTTTAATGGTGCTTCATTAGTCTCCCAAATGGAGGCAAATTCATAACAGGGCAAGAGAGGAATCAATTCTGCCACTCGAAAATAATGAAGACATATACATCAAACAACAGCTTTTTAAATTCTTTCTAATTAAGTGATTTATCCCAGAGGAGTGCTAAAATGGTTGGTGCAAATATAAATTACACAGGGCATGAGTGTTTTAAGATCAATGTGGAGGTCTTTCTGTCTGCAATGTTTTCCTTCTTTATGTTCCTGACATTAAAACTACTGTTCTGAATATGCTCTAAAGAACCCAAAAACTGAGATTCTGTTGGCAACTCAGCACTCTTCCGCGCCCCCCCCCCCCGTGTGCCTGCTCTGCCTGCCTACCCTTGTGAAGAATCAAGCTCAGCGAGGAGGCAGAGGTCATGTAGAGAATCTGAAGCCATCTGCTGCTCCTCCCTCCACTTAGACATCAGAATATTGGCACATTTTATCCATGGCTTTGGACTCAGTACTTTAAATCTTTTTGTTCCTCTCTCTGATGCAATTCTTGATATGAAATGGCTTATCCAAAATGTCCAAAAATTTTTTTCTATTGTCTAATATATCAGCCATCTGTAGGATGCTATGTATATCTGCTCTGAGGCACAAGATCTTTTAAGTGCCCTGTCTAACTACACAATTAACTCAGGAATCACACGAGTATTGACCAATCACATTCATCATGGTTTTCACAGGAAACTGGAACCAAAATGAAAAGGAAACTGGCTGGGCGGTGGTGGCATACGTCTTTAATCCCAGCACTTGGGAGGCAGAGGCAGGCGGATTTCTGAGTTCGAGGCCAGCCTGGTCTACAAAGTGAGTTCCAGGACAACCAAGGCTATGCAGAGAAATCCTGTCTCGAAAAACAAAAACAAGAAAAGGAAACTGTATATTTTTAGATTTTTTTAAAGTCATTTTGCTTATGAGATGAAAGAAAACTAACATTATTTTACCATGACTTTAGAAAGTCCTACAACTGAAGGACTTTCAAAATTAGACTTTCAAATTTTATCAGGGAACATCTAAGAGTGTACCTTAATGTCTGTAGTTGCAAAACACTAGAAAGAGCACTGTATGTGTCTGTAAGAGTAGCAGTTCTGGCCATTGCAATTTAGGGCAATGATTTACATAAGATGCTTTAAAGTATGTGAATGGAAATATGTATAAATAAAGAAATGAGCTGTGAAATGCCCCAGCTCTGTGGAAATTGCACCTCTGAACATGCCTTGGTGTGTGGTGTCTTCAGCTGAGCTCTCCAGTGTCCATGTGAAGAAACGATATGTGACAAATGATTTACTAAGAGAGTTCTTCAAAGAGGAGCCAGTGCATGCCTGAGAAGAGCAGCAGGGCAGAGGACATCATCAAAGAAAATCTGAGCGATGCCTAGGCAAGCCTCAGCCAGAGCCTAAACTCATCTCATACTCTGTACCCTACTGTTGCAATTCTGAGAATGTAGCTTTGTTTCCTCAGCCATCAGTTATGGGCCACAGGCTAAATGGGAAGGATATAAGTTCTCAGATACAGTTTTTTCCTTGTAGAAGGAAAATGCTGAACACACACACACACACACACAAGACACAAGGATACTGAAGAAGAAAAAAGCACACAGACTAGTGATAGGCACACAGAACAGCTGAAAGGTATTGAAAGACATCTACTCAATCCCTTGCAAAGCCTTTGACAAGTGATAGACAGACTGCTGTATTCCTGTGGACCAGTACTAGTACTGAGGAAGAGAACACCTTATGCTTTCCCTTTTGAGATAGTCTCCTTTCACATGTTAGTGATCTCCAAACACCACTATTCATTTATGTCAGGAAAGAGATCACGATTGTTTCTAATGGAACTGAATTAGCAAGCATAGAATTACCTATTATTATAAGTTGGTAGCTTGGAAAGAGCTGAATTCTTGGTGTAAGGTTATAAACCGTGGAGAGGTAGAGATTTTGTGCTTCCTATGGGTCTTAGAGAATGACTGATGAAAATGTGTCGAGAAAAATTAGACATGAAATTCTTAATAAGAGAGACCAGAAGAAGCAGGGACCTTGGGTAGGAAACACATGGGCACTGTAAGGATGAAGTGAGCTTAGGTAGTGAGTGGATGCTATGGGGAGTTCAGAAATGACAGTGGGACAAACTGAAATTTAGTAAGCTACTACTAGAGAAAAACAGGGAAAAAGCAAATAAATTGGTGAGAATCCCATAGAAAAAAGATAAAGATATTTAATAATCCAACAGGATAATGTGAGTCATCTATCGCTGTACATGAATTGATGACAACACGCTTAGGATGATGCTGTAGGAAGGTATAAATTCAAGAGGTATGGCTATTTCCTGAAAGGGAACACCAGCCAGAGAACCCAAGAGAAAGATGATGTTTTAGTCTGTGACTCTGATTAAAAGCAACTTTGAAAAGAAAGGATTCCTTTGGCCTTACACTTCTAGGTCACAGTCCATCAGGGAGGGGAGTAAGGCTTGTGTTAAACACAGGAAACTTAAGGCAGGATTACCTGTGACTCCACGCCACAATACTTCTAACAAGGAATTCACAGCAGAGGAAGCACAGCAGTAACCCCGGAGGATGCTATTCACTGGCTTGCATCCACTGACTAGCCCACATGTTCATATCCAGCTAACTTCCTTCTTTAGCCCTAAGAATGCCTGCCCAAGAAATGTTGCTAACTCTGATGGGTGAGCTCCCTCTTACATCAGTTAATAACCAAGACAATACTTCACAGATAAGCCCACAAACCAACCTGACCTAGGCAGCTCCTAAAATGAGGCTTTGCCTCACAGATGGCTCTAGGCTATGGCAAGTTGACAGTTAAGGCTAACCAGGACAGATGTGAAAGACAAATCAAAGGGAAGAGTTCAATAATAATCCAGAATTTTGAGCTAACGTGCACAATTTCTAAATATATATGTTGATGTGTCAGATCCACTTTGAACAAGACCATGGTGTTTTCATTTCTTAGTCTGGCCTGTCATAGTAACTCTTCTATTGCCTTGACAAAGCACCATGACAAAGGCACCTTACAGAAGAAAGCATTTAATGGTGACTTGTAGTTTCAGGGGGTTAGAGTCCTTGATAATGACGTGAAGAGGCATAGGAGCAGTCAGGCAATCACAACACTAGAGCAGTAGCTGAACTCATACATTCTGAGAGGTAACCACCGGCTAAGAGGGAGAGAGAGCTAACTGTGAAGGATGTGTGATTTTGAAACCTCAAAGCCCACCCCCAGTGACACACTTCCTCCAGCAAGGCCCCAATTCCTAATTTTTCCCGAACATCTCCACCAACTCTGGACCAAACACTCAAATATATGAGCCTATAGAGGCCTTTCTCATTCAAGCCACCACTTGGCCCATGTATTTCAGACTTACAATAACTGGCCTAAACCTTAATATCACAGGTTGCCGAGCATTGCAGGGCTTCAGAAAGAGTGAAAAGCAACATATTCTAGCACCTGGCCTGCAGGTGAACCACTCATTTTCACCATACACCAGAGCGCTAACTCATGTATCCTCATGGGCATAAAGGCAAAGAACTCGGAGGCTATGTGGACACCGCACCGCTGGAGTTGATGTCATCTCTTGGGCCACATCTGCAATGTTTCAGACTTTTAAACATTAAATTAATTGGAAACGTGTGAAAGAAATTGATCTGTAGACACAATGGAAAAATGCTTATTCTTGGTATTTTGGTAGTGATATTCCACTCATATAACTTACAAATCACGAACATTGCAGCCAGTCTTCTGCATATGTGGACTCCATAGCTCCAGATTCAGTCACACACATGGATAACACTTGAAAATATGCTTTGTAGCAAGCTTGTATATAGTATTTTTCTTGCCATTATTCCTGGGAAAAAATACAGTATGAATTTACATGGAATTTTTGTTGCATTAGATATCATAAATGACATAGAGATGATTTAAAATATACAGGACAATTGCATAGGTTACATGCATGAGAGTCTGTGGATTTGAGTGCATGAAGCATATTTAGCATTAATTCCCAGTTGATACCAAAAGATAGCTGCAATTACGTTAACTTTAATAAATTAACTTTTCTATTCTCATTTTGAAGGTTTACATAGTTGATATCTCTCTAGTCTATCGAAAATTCTTTCTTAAAATGGTGTTTCAACATTATGAAGATTTATTATGTGGGAAAACAATAATTAGTAATCCATTGTGGAACATCAAGGTTAATTCTACCTAACATTATGAGTAGTATATCATAAAGGATGTTTCTGGGCATAATTGTTTATAAAATACATTTATAGACATGTCCATTTTGTCTAACTTAATAGGACATTATTTCTTTTAAGGAAACTGTCGCTGAGGCTTGGGGAAGCTGAACCACTTGGGCAACATCAAACCATCCCAGGCTCCTGATTCAATGCAGATGCTCTCACACTCCACAGAGAAGTTACTTCAGCCCTCTAGCTTGACAAGATCATTCTGTGGGTCAGCAAGTCTCAGAGTGCGCCTTAAAGTACTTTCTGATGCCGTGAAAGACAAGGTATACCATTATAAAATATTATTCAAAGACAAGGAACTTGCTGCCATTTAAACCTGCAGCCAACTGTCCCACTCCATATAAATTCTAAACTTTATTACTATTAAAATATTTCCACACTACATAGATGGAGAAGTGATGAGAGTATGAATTAAAACCAAACCGAAGTTCAAACACACAATGACTCTCAAGTTACATCTTATCGCCATATGACTGACATGTTGAGCTAGATCAAATTACAAGACCTATTCCAATTCTAATGCTGTTAAAATTCAAATTTATATGCATTTTAGAACAGTGAAATATGGTAGGAACGAACTGAGCAGACCCCTTAGTGTGATGTGCAGGCCTGAGAGATTACTTAAAAGGAAAAGGTTGCATAATACATTATGAGTTGGATCGTCCATGGATCACTGTAACCACTTTCAAAAACACTTCAGTATCTATCCATATTTACTCAAATCTTACAGGCATTGAAAAATAGGTACTCTCCTCAGGATGAAAACAAATCCTTCACAGAAAAGCTGGAGTACAAGTCTGAACGATTTGGTATTTATATACAAAGAGCTAATGATCATCTGTTCATATGACTTCACCCAGCCACATGCACAGAGAGCTGTCAGAGTTTTCTGGCTGAAATGTCCCTGTTGACAGTCTTTAAGCCGATTCCAGCTGAAGGCAATTTGAGTCACTGAGAAGCAGAATGAGCCTGTCCCCAGTAGCAAAGACTATTGGAATAATACATGACAAGCTTCGTGTTCTTTAAAAGAAATGCCTGTGTTTTTAGGTCTTTGAATTGAGGTTCATCCTACCTAATCTTATTTTGGAATATGATAATTGTTCAATTAAAAAGATCTTTCAATCCTTATCCTGCTTGAAATCAAACCCATCAAATACTAGCATAATTGGCATCCAGCCTCATTCCTCTTTTCATTATAGGGTACTCAGCATCCAGTCTCAAGCTTATAACCACTACTTTGATCCTCTCCATAGACAAAATTGAGAAGGTTCAGTGGGCTTTATGTGTCTCAGCTCAAGTCTGTATGATAGTAAAGGGAAGAAGTCATTGTATGGGAGTGCCAAGTTCAAAAACATGTCTGTCATTTGAGATTAAATTTAAAGCAGAAATTGGGCACCAGTAATTTAACACGATAAAACTCTACCTTATACCTTTAAATAATATTTTTTCCTAAAATGAAAAAAATAATGTTGCTATTTCCAACTGCCTTTTCCTGCATGCATCTCAACTCTATAATCTAGAATATTCAGATTCAATTACTAGGGATAGAGTGTTCAGAGAAGCGTGGTTTACACCTGACTTGAAGATTCAAGGTAGAAAAGAAAAGCATGCCTTAGCAAGAGCCCTCCTTCAAGTGTAGACGTGAACTATGTCAAGCCCATCTTCTTTAAATATGCTCATGGTATGTGTAACAGATCTCAGCAAGGCAAAGGTGGCACACAGCACAGAAAGGAGAGGTTAGGGGACGGAGTTGCCCAGGAGATCAATGCAAAATGGCAAGGACCCATTTTTTGAGCTCTAAACAGAAAGCAAAGTTGGGGACTGTTCTTGAACTGAAAGACAATTGTAGGAAAAGACGGCCCCAAAAGAGCTGTAGTCTTCAATGGTCAGACCATCCAATCTGTGATCAGAAATGATCTGAGGAACCAGTGTACTGACACCACTTTCCTCTAGTCCTTCTGTGTTGCCGTCTCCATAGTCCTACCACTAAGTGGAGGAAGATCTGCTGGGCAAGAACTGCAGAGCAAGTGGGTGGTGGTTGCTATGGACCTAAAGTAACAGAAGAAAACTACTGTCTGTGCAGCAGAATGCTAAGCTCTGCCCTATGCAAAGGTGAGTTCCTAAACTTGTTCACAGGCAGATCATCCCAAAGTGTGGGGGATCTACTATCACCAGCAGCAGTTCATGAGCCTGAGTTATCCCGACTCTGCTGCTTCTAAGCTTGTCTAACTTGAAGCACTGCCCTGCTCATGTGAACAGAGCCTTTCAGCTCTCTTATATCATCCTACATCCTAACCACTAAACAGGAGCTACTCATTAGGTAGCCAAGTATCCAATCTAATGAATCCTTAATTACAATAGTCAGTCTAAGGAGTACAGGATTCTTATTTTGGGTTTAGTGTCCCTTATCCAAACTATAGAAACGTTTTTCTAATTTTGTATTTAAGAATATTTGCATACATATGTAATGAGACATCTTGGTAATACAAACCTGTTGTAATCACATCTGTGTTCACCTCATAATATAATTTAAAATAATCTATGTTCACCTTATAATATACATCTGTGTTCACCTTATAATTTAACATAGTCTTATACTTAAAAGTTTCGTGGTGCATTTTGAATGTAACCCATCACAAGAGGCCTGGCTTGGAATTATCCATTTGTGATTTGAAAGATGGCTTTTCATTTTTTTAAAAAAAGTTTTACAGGATTTCAAATCCCAATTGTCAGATTTGAGACAGATGATCTATAGTTCTAATTTCATTACATCAAAGATCCTGGAAATATTAGAAGAGTGATTGAAAATTAATTCTGGTGTTGTCAGAATATTTAAAAATAGCATGGATATTTATATGAGTTTTAAAAAGCACCTAATACCATATGGTAATGTATAAGAACCACATACTATCCTACTATGGATAAAACATATTAATTTAAAGCTCTTCACAAAACCTGATGCATTGCAAAGTGTGGATCTTAGCTACATGGCAATCATATAGCATAAATCACATGGTAAGATAGAGATAGTGACTGTTTATATCTTTCACAGTCACTAATTATTTAAAAGAGAGAGACTTGATTTGGAGTTAGGATATCTTAACCCTCCAAAGCACCAGTTACCTTCCCTTTTTCACAAAGAGAAGCAATCATTAGAGGCAGACTTAAAATTCAGGCAGTAGATTCAATTTGTTAATGTTCCATTGCTCTTGCTCATATTATGTCTTATGATGTATATTGTGATGAATGTTAATGGCATTAAATTTACCTCAAAAGAGTACTTTTGAGTTCAAAATTTAAAGCATATGTAACCAACAGTACATATGAGCAATAAAAAAATTTAATTAGGAAAACACTAGTTTACACTGAAGTTCTTATTTATGGTCCTACAATTTACACTAATATTTTAAAGTTATACAAATATATAAATGTGTGTGTGTGTGTGTGTGTGTGTGTGTGTTTCAATGGTAGTCAGAGTTCCACTGTTCCTAGTTATTCCCAGTGCGCATGTTCTGTACCATTGCACTTGAGTGCAGATTCAGCCATACTACAGACTATTGACCCCAAGGTTGTATTACATTATAGAGAATAAAAAAACTTAGATAGACAATCTCTAGCTGCTGACTTTGTACCAGTAAAAGCGGCATCTAGGGGCTAAATATGGCCAAACCCAGACCTATGCTACACAGCCATTTAAAAAAAAAAAAATGATTGCTGCCAAACAACTTGGTAGAGTACCCTGAGGTGCAGCTGAGGCGGCTGTCCTCATTGACTAAGTGCATCTCTCTTCCTTTGGAAATGGTTCAGAGCAAAGCAGTTTAAGAGCATGAGGACTTTTCTAACAGTTTTGGGGAAATTAACTGAAAGAAAGTATTCTGGAATTATAATACTGAAGAAATTGTACAGTGTACCCTATAAGCTCTGTTAACTAGATGACCCTCTGCAGAAGCAACCCATCATTCACAGCCAAACAGAAATCCCAAAATTCTCAAAGGAGCACATGTAGTTTTCCATGTCTGTATTTGCTACAATTCACTGCACATGATTCCTCGGACAATTTATATTCACAAAGATTCACTAAGTATATGTGACTTGGGACCTTAATGAAGACACCACCAGCCTTTCAGGTTGTACTAATACTACTAAAGTGGCTAGCAAATGACAGGAGTTTCCGACCTTGTTCCAGGAGGAAATTCAACCACAGCAAATGCTGTCCAACTGTCTTTGAAGAACCATCAAGATGGTACTATCTCCTTCCTTCCCATTGTCCAACAGTACCAGAGTCCATCTTTCAGGCATGGTCCATTCAACAAGCTAAAAAGCACTGTGATTTGGTCTTCTAAGAACTTAGGTAACCAAGACTAGATTTTATAGACAACTTCTCAAATACAGGGTGGGTGAGCATGAGGCCAGAGGTCTGATGAAAGAACACCCAAGATCTGCAGCTCAGTCTAAGCTCTATTCAAACTTCTGAGACTGTGAAATTAGGCTAGAAGTCTCCACATTTATTAAAAGATCCCTAATATTTCCTGATTCTAGTCTGGCTGGCAATATTGCAATAAGAGCCCTCTCTCGTGGTTTGTCAAATTTCCATTCAACCACACAGCTACGGTGATTCCAGTTAGAGGGCTAGAGAGGCATGTTCAAGATATAAAGTTGAAAACAAACATCAGAGACTATGTTCATGTCAGTGCCAGATAGCTTTCATTTGCTGGAGTAGTTTGGTTTTTAATTCGAAATGAAATCATAATCACAATTTGCTTCCCTTACCTTATCACCTTGTAATATATTTGATTATGTAATATTGAATTGAATTCTAAATTCAGAAGAGTAGAATTTGGGAGAAATCTGGAAATTAGCTGCTGGTCTATTTATAGAAAGCCATTTACCATTGCATACAATGAGCTCATGGATTTGAGTTTGGCATAAATTGAGAGGGGACTATAGCAGCAGAGTCATGCTAAGAAGGGATGTCGCCTCCTGACTCGTGTCAACTAAGGAGAAGCAGAAAGGGCCTGGATAGGGTGAGATCAGATCAAAAAATGTAAGAAATGCAGAATATGGTTAATGAAGAAGTTTAGTATTTTGACCACAGAGATAATATGTCTACCAGCAGTCAGACTAAACACTTAATGCAAGAGTCGATTCAAATAGTGGAGGTGTATTCAGACCAAAAAATAAGGGAAATTGAAAAAGTCATCTTCAGAGATGAACAAAGCCACACGCAGTCAATACCACACATTACAAAATATATCACCGTCAAGTTCTAAATTGCCCAGATTGCTTGCGAAACTTGGTGAGACACCTGATGTGCCATTTTCTGAGGCTGGCCTTGTTGGATGTATGACTTCTCTGCCAAAGACAGTGCAGTGATGAAAAGGCATGCCTCTTGGAATCTCTTTGTGGATGCTGAGCAGTGGTCTCCTTATCCTACTGATCAAGGTTGAAGAGCAGCAGCCAGGAGGTTCTATACCAGAGTTCCAAGCCAGATGGAACTCTCCTGAGTCTATCTCCTTAATTTAGGGTTAAACCCTCTGCAAGGCAAAGAAATTCCTTGATGCCTCCTTTCTGAAGACCTCTCCTTGGCATGTACACTAACCATTAATGCCTGGTTTCTAGGACTGACTCAGAAAAGCCATTCTAAATGATCTTTTACTGAGAGACACATGGCAGGAGAAGTTTAAGATAAATTTCTCCCCAAGGACCCATGCTGTTCTTGATAATAACCATGCTTCTAGTACAATATAAGCAGATACACATGGACAATGGGTATGTTTATATATACACTAGAAAGGAGCCATGAAGAGTATACAACATTTCAAAAATACATATGTGGGCATGAATTATTAGCAGCATATTGTTAGCACATGTTTGCTTCTGTGAACCACTTACGAAGCAAGTATATACACAAGAAGGCTTTGACAACACACAGAGAAATGGCAGCAGTATACAAGGAAGGATTTAGCACAGAGACAAAAGTCTCAGGACATCGATGCACTGAATGTTGTCTTTCAAACAGTTTGAGGTAACTGAAATCCCAAGCTAGATAGAGATAGTCTGACACTTAAGACCAATAATCCACAATTTCACATGTGTCGATCATGAGTACACTTGCAGAGTGAAAGTTCCATTGACAGCATCTATTTCAGTTCCCTCAGTAGGACTCTTATTTCTCCATCAGTTTGTCAGTGTTGATGCAATGCAACATGCACATCTTGCCCCTGCCCGAAGCAGGGACTAACCCATGTAAGTATTAGATTACACCACCATTGTCTGTGCATGGCGGGTAAAGGAAGAAGAAACACAGCCACTCAGAGAAGTCACAAGTCTAAGCCCCTGCTTACATGTTGTTTTATATGCCTTTTTAACCTAATATAACACCACCAAGCTACAATGGTGCAACATTTATATAGCTTGGGAGAAAGTTTGAAGTCCATATAAGATGTCAATTCAGAATCAATGTAAAAAAGGGGGAAATGTGTTCTGTAATTAAATAATGGTGTCTGACTCTAATGGAGGTATGGTAAGAGACTTCTTAGAGGCAGGGCTTTCTCTGTACCCATCATGTATGTATGTGCCTGTCCACCTGCCCCAAGTCTAGACCCTTCTAGCTGTACCACATTGCTGATCACATAGACTTCATTTTCCAGATTATTTTGCCAAGTCCATTAGATGCCATAGAAATCAGGGCAGGAGAAAGAAGAAGCCATCTAGTGGGTGCCTTCCTGTCTCTCTGCTTTTGGGGGCATCTTAGGCATAGCTGCATCTTCTCCGTGGCTCTGGATCTTCCTGCAGGCTCCTCCCAGGGATCCAATCTCCTGCAGCCCCTGAGGTCCAGTAGCAGGCTCCCAGCTCTCTTGTCCAGACCTGGGCATGGTGATAGCTTCTTGCCTCATCATCCTCAACTCTTCCCTTTTCCTTATCTTCAGTTTGTCCACTCCTTATCCTGCTCAGTCCCTGAAGCAAATTTTTTAAAACTGTGTGACAAATGCCAATGAAAACAATATACTCCTGTGTTTGATAATCTCGAAAAGAAGGAATATATGTGCCCCAAACTTATTTTGCCATAGTATTTACATTTTAAAAATGTTTATTCACATATATGATTTATACATAATAATTTATAACTAAATGTCATGACATTTTTATTCATGTATATAATTTTAGACCTTTCCTATTTTTGACAGTTTCCTACCTGTAGGTGATGTGTTGTGACCTTATCCCTAACCCATCATCCCTTTTTACCTCCCTCCCACTCTTGCTAAGCTCCTTCTGTTCTCAACCAGTACCCCCTCTAGTTCCATGTCTCTTTTTCTGTGTGCAGGTCTTGTGTAGGCAAGTGATCACAGGTGTGTTTTCATGATAACACCATAAATATGATGTCCAGAAGACAGCATTTTACAATACTCCTGTGTATCCTCCTGGTCTTCTAATCCTCCCTTCTCTTCTGCAATGTTCTGTAAGCCTCAAAGTGAGTGATATACTAGTCCCATTTGGGCCTGGGTTTACAGCAGTCCTATATTCTCAGCACTTGGTTGAATTATGAGTCTGCCTCAGCCATTATCCATTGATAAAATGGTTTTTCTAACTAAGGCTGAGTGGTGTACCAGTCTATGGATATTAGCATAAGCATTCAGAAGGCAATTCAACCACAGGTACATTTAGCAAGATATCAGCAGTTGATTCACTCATGGGGGCTCAAGGCCTTGCTTGCCATAGGCTTTTGATCTGGTTTACAATACTAGGTGTGACCTGTCTCAGGCAGCAGGTTACAAATTCCATGAGAAAATACTTGCCTTCCCCTGCAAAATTCATGCTACTAACAGCCCATTGGCAGGTCTGTATTGGAGCATGTAGTGACCACAGGTAGGTTACATTGTTGAGGACTAGCTTCTACCTCAACCAATTGCAAGCCACCTTCAGGTACTGTGAAGAGTAGTCTGCAGGGAGGAAGCTATCAACTTACTCCCAGCTTGATTCCTGTGCCTGTATCTGCAGAAATAGTAACTTGGCATCTTATTCTCATGGCCAATCAAGTAGTGGTAATAACCTGTAGTAGAGGCTTCCTGCCTAGTAACACACAGGAAGGAACTCCTGGCACTAAAATTTTGGATTTAAAAAACCATGACTTCTGAGATCAGTATTACTGACTTTTTTTTTTTCAAATTTTGATTAGGTATTTACTTCATTTACATTTCAAATGCTATTTTGAAATAGCATTTTGAAATACTCTGGCAGTTCCTCAGAAAACTGGACATAGTACTACCAGAGGATCCAGCAATACCTCTCCTGGGCATATATCCAGAAGTTGTTCCAACTGGTAATAAGAATACATGCTCCACTATGTTCATAGCAGCCTTATTTATAATAGCCAGAAGCTGGAAAGAACCCAGCTGTCCCTCAACAGAGGAATGGATACAGAAAATGTGGTACATTTACACAATGGAGTACTACTCAGCTATTAAAAAACAATGAATTTATGAAATTCCTCGGCAAATGGATGGATCTGGANGGTATCATCCTGAGTGAGGTAACCCAATCACAAAAGAAATCACATGATACGCACTAACTGATAAGTAGATATTAGCCCAGAAACTTAGAATACCCAAGATACAATTTGTAAAACACATGAAACTCAGACGAACTAAGACCAAAATCTGGACACTTCGCCCCCTTTTTAGAATTGGGAATAAAACAGCCATGGAAAGGGTTACAGAGACAAAGTTTGTAGCTGAGATGAAAGGATGGACCATCCAGGGGTCCATTCCATAATCAGCCACCAAACGCAGACACTATTGCATATGCCAGCAAGATTTTGCAGAAAGGACCCTGATATAGCTGTCTCTTGTGAGGCTATGCCAGTGCCTGGCAAACACAGAAGTGGATGCTCACAGTCAGCTATAGGATAGAACACAGGGCCCCCAATATAGGAGCTAGAGAAAGTACCCAAGGAGCTGAAGGGGTCTACAACCTTATAGGTGGAACAACAATATGAACTAACCAGCACCCTCAGAGCTCATGTCTCTAGCTGCATATGTAGCAGAAGATGGCCTAGTCAGCCATCATTGGGAAGAGAGGCCACTTGGTCTTGCAAACTTTCCACAGTACAGCGGAACACCAGGGCCAAGAAGTGGGAGTGGGTGGGTAGGGGAGCAGAGGAGGAGGGTATAGGGGACTACGGGGGTAGCAGTATTACTGATTTATGCAGGATAGCTCTACTAATCAAAACAAAACAAAACACCCCAAAATAAAATAATAGCAACAAAAATAAAAATAAAAATATACTTTTTTTCTCTTAGATTACAAAAGAGGAGGTGTCTGTGTAGTTTTTTTTATACTCCTTTGCTTTTAGTTGAGCCCAGACCTTTCCCACTCCCAAAGTTTCATTCCAAGCCTCTCTTTTTATCGTGAGTATTCCACCCTCTATTTCTCTAGCACACACATTTTATACTTTTAACACTGTATTGATTTTTTCCAGAAGAGTTGGAAAATCCTACCATGATATAATTGCCTCTTTTCTCCAGTATTCACCCACTAAACTAAGAATATTTGTACATGAACTGAAGGACAGCTTCAATGACAACGCATGGCCTCTGAAGGCCAAAGACAACATTAATTTTCTCCCATGTGCCTCCAAGTGTATAATTAAGCTCCAAGAAGTGGCTGGAGTAGAAAAGTGCAGAATTAAGGACTTCCACAAACAATTCAGCTCATCGCAAGCCTTGGTCTTTTCTCCTCACATTGCAGTTGGGAAATGGTTGATCTACTTGATCCCTCGGAGCAGGCCTTCAAGCCTGGATGGCTTCACAGTGTCTCTTAGAACTTGCACAGGACTTTGCATCTTCAAAGCACCATGTGGACATTAACCAATTATTCTGTTCTTGGACCAATGCCGAGTTACACTATCAAGATTTGACAAACTCTTTGTACTCTCTGTAGTTCTACAGGAATGTACGCTTGTCTATTTCCATCAAAACTGAAGCCAAGCTGAGACCTTCAGCTGAAGGAAGCCCTGACGATTCAATATTTAATACAAACATCCTGTTCTCATAAACCAATCCTCTTTAACAGAAAAAAATATCATTAGAGCACAGCTGAGCAAAAAGGGAAAAGGTTATAAACTTTGAAAAGAGCAAAATAGTTGCTATGTGAGCTTTTCAAGTGCAGCCACAGAGGCTTATGCAGCTGGGACAGTGGGGAGCAGTCTCATGTTGTCTGCTTTCATCTGCCTGTGGCTGCCTGGTACTCATGGCTTACATTGTGTTTATGATAGCTGTGATGTGCAGTTATTTGCTTTATGAATTTCTTCCCTCATTTGATTCTCCATCCTTTCCTTGTGTTTATGGCACAGTGCTGATAGAGAGTGAGAGAGCATTCAGTCCTAGAAACAAAGCTATCGGCACAAAGAAAACTCAGGCCTAATGTGGGATCATGGCCTGATCCAACACCTCCTCTCTTACACCATACTAGAGAGACAGGAAGAGAGAGAGACAGACAGACAGACAGACAGACAGACAGACAGACAGACAGACAGACACAGAGACACAGAGACAGACAGACAGACAGACA
>NC_034592.1:120302704-120304361 GCF_900095145.1 Mus pahari | reverse complement strand
AGAGACAGACAGACAGACAGACAGACAGACAGACAGACAGACAGACAGACAGAGACTGACAGAGACAGACAGAGACAGAGCCTGTCCTCTGCCCTTTTTCAAAACTAATCACCCACCCAAGAGGACCACCCTCTTTCAAGCTCTTCCCCAGCATCTTCTACAGGAATCATTTCCCAAAACGAGATATCTACCCATGGAAATCAAGGCAAGTGGCTAAAGTGCCAGGATTTCAATGTGGCAAAAATATCTCTCCTTTTCGTCAGACTTCAGAGCATTAGACAACTGGAGAGCAACCAAGACCTACCAAATACTGTTGACCATCTGGTCTTGATTTAAAAGCCAACCACATGGCATTTGCACTTCTCCTTGACTGACAAGTTCAATCACAAACCAACCCTGACTCTCCTATGCTCCTTGTCCCTGGAACTTTTATAGAAATTGGCATTGGAAATGTTTATGAGCACGCTACCAGGGAATAGAGCTACATGATCATCCTGAAAATATAAAAGGCCAACCTTAGTAAAACGATGCCACAACCATAGACAGAAGAAAAAAATGGACAACTTGAGTTTCAAATGGCATTAGCCATCAACAAGTCATTATTTCACAGTAGAGACTTGGTGATTAAAGTTTCCACAGGATACTTAAGCACTGCTAATGGCTGACATTTAGTATAAAAGAGGGGAATAAAAACACAGAGGTTTATAAGAATTCCAGAAAATTTTGCCTCCCATCGATTCCCATGCCCAAGATTTTACTTAACCATATATTGAAATCATAATTGCATTTAAAGTCTCAATTCCAGAATCCAAGCATTTGGTTCTTTCTTTCCCACTAAACCTCTGTACTATATATAATCTGTTTAGTTTATTATAACTATGTGTGTGCTTGTGTACATATGGATATCTCCTACATCATGCTGCTTCATAGCATTGTAATGTTACTTGCTATATTTTAAATGAATATGCTTTATCTTCTCATAAGCCTGGGAGACACAGAACTATAGACAAGGCTTGGATCTAGGCAGCTTGTTTGAGAGGTAGCCCCAGAACTAGAAAGGAGAGAACAGAAAGAGTGGAATAAGGAAAAATGAATAACTAATCCAAATGCATGCAACACCATTAAGGCTGCTAGAGAAGATACTCAGTCTTGGTTCCACAGGGCACACTGTGAGGAAGGAGAAAGACAGATATGATGGCACACATCTAAAATCTAAGTGCATGGTGATTGATGCGGGGAAATGACAAGTCTGAAGCTATCCTGGACTATATGGTGAGTTCTAAGACTAGGCTACAATACGAGACCTTATCTCAAAGAGCAAAACAAAAGAAGCCAACAAGCCTAACAATTTCAGGCTTTAAGGAGAGGGGCTGCTGTACCAGGTCACTGTGTTCATCTCGCACTGACAGAGCATCCCCTGGACATTTTGTTCCCTAGGTCTTCTGAGTGGCATTTAGGAGCCAACCAAGCTCTATGGGTTAGCAGGGAATCCCTCACAATACATCCTTGAAGCAAGATGCTGGCAGTTAGTTAAATTTTTTTTCAGGAGTTTGCCTTCTTTTATTATTATTATTATTATTATTATTATTATTATTATTATTATTATTATTATTATTATTATTTTCTTTATTTACATTTCAAATGCTATCCCGAAAGT
>NC_034592.1:120293337-120301719 GCF_900095145.1 Mus pahari | reverse complement strand
TATGTTAGTCCTGCCAATCCATGAGCATGGGAGATCTTTCCATCTTCTGAGATCTTCTTCAATTTCTTTCTTTAGGGATTTGAAGTTCTTGTCATACAGATCTTTCACTTCCTTAGTTAGAGTCACAACTAGGTATTTTATATTATTTGTGACTATTGTGAAGGGTGTTGTTTCCCTAATTTCTTTCTTGTCCTGTCTGTCGTTCGTGTAGAGGAAGGCCACTGATTTGTTTGAGTTAATTTTATATCCAGCTACAGCACTGAAGCTGTTTATCAGGTTTAGGAGTTCAATTAATGGAGCTCCCTCCCACATTTGAGTTGTGAGTCTGTGATGCCAATGTCAACATTTGTTCTGTGTCTCACCACACTGACTTGACTGCAAGTTTCTCAGAAAGAGGGTGTCTTCCAAGACAAGAGCCACTCAATGTACACGTCACAGAGTCAGATACTTGGAAGGAGGTGAAATAATTATTTGTGATTGAAACCATAAGATCCGAATAAATCAATCATTTAACACATATGCCAATGTCCTATCTCTTTTCTCTTCTTTTTTCCTTTCCTTTGTTTCTTTCTACCTTTATTATTTTATTTTTAATGTATTCATTTTAGGACAGGATCTTTCCATATATCTGAGGGTAGCCATAGACTCTTAGTCCTTCTAGATTAACCAGAAAGTAGTTTATAATTGGGTTCCTTCATGCCAGGCCTCCACGTTTCTTTCTTTTTTCTCAATTTTTTATTTACATGTGCATGATGAAACTTATACTGCAAAGTCCTGAAGCTGACTTTAAACTGACATTGAGCTGTAGGTCAGAATTTCTCTGAGATTGAATATGAAAGTATATAAGTTTCTCTCCAAATAACAGTGACATAAAAATGGCCAGGCTGTGTGTGAGACATTGGGGACCACAGATGTAGCAGCACGTGAAGGAGCATCCCTCTTCCCCACACCCATTGACACCTGTTTCCTACCTTGTCCTCCCATAAAATTTTCTAAGGATTTCTAGTTGGCATGGAGTCACAGACCGCAAGGAAATTACATCATGAAAAATTAAGAATTAGCAAGTGGAGATGCCCTTACTCATACTCAGTTCTGGAAATCCTGCTGTCCCTGGCGTATTTGCCATTCTACCCTATGGCTTCCTCTGAATATACATGTTTATTCAATCCTTTCCTGGTGATTCAAGAACAGAACAGCACACTGCTTCCCTGTCTCATCATCTATTGCTTGGGAAGAGGGGTGTCCTATGTACATCAAGAAGAAGCAACTGACCCATTTTTTTTCCAGAGCCAAGATTTTTCTCTCTGCCCAGCAAAAGTTCAGGATCTGTACAAGTTAGCCATCTGTTGTCTCTCCTTCATGTTTAGAGGAAACAGGCAGACATGTGCAATATAGTCTTGGGTCAGAGAATAAGCTGTCTCTTTGCACGGAGTTTTACAAACATGCCTGGGGTGAAGGCTCCAATATCATTAGCATCACATTCATAGACAACAATCCCCGACAGCTGAAACTGGGTGAGAACAAACCCAACACTTGAAAATGGGAGACCTCATAAGCTTTGTCCTCTTTAAAGCTGAGCCATGTGGAGGCCCTTTCAACAACCTTATATTACCAGTCTCTGCAAAGAGAAGCAGACAGTGAGAACTGCTTCCTAACAAGGAATGATGTGTTCTTAGTAAGCAAGCTGTGGCCTCAAGCCTTTCTCATGGACCACTCACTAAATGCCAATATGACAGGAGTCATGGTTTTCATTAGCTCTTTCATTACATCATTAGCACAATCCTTAGTACTCCAGCATGGGATGAACAGGCAGGTAAACTTTAAAGATACCTAGTGCCCTTATTATTTGATTAATGATGACAACCATCCCTGCTGAGCATGCTCGAGAGCTGAGGTGAATTAGAACTAGGCTAGATGTTTGTGGGGTGGGAGGGGGGAGAGAAGGAGGGACATCAGAAAAGTCAAATGCTCTCGGCTGCACATGAATGAAATCAAACAGCTTGCTCTAGTCTCTTTGGAATAAAAGATGTTAATATGGCTAGTGATAAGAAAGTCTTAACTTATAAAAGAATGAAAGTAAATAATAGTGATATAATATAGGTTAAAAGATGAGAAATGAAGTATTTGTGTAAATGAATCAAATCAAAGCAGAAGTCACACATTGTCAGTGAGAGCGTACCCACCCCAGGTATGACCCATGACCTTGTCTACTACGTCTCTATTTTAAACATCAAATGCTACCTCATGGTAGCTTCCTGAGCAAAACACATACTTCGATCTCTTTACATGCAGAACCAGAAACTAAAATCAGGTCCTCCGTCAGATGACTTATGTTGCTATTATTCGAGGATCAAGTTCAGCTCCACCATTGTCATTGCTGGGCCAGGGCCCACACCAACAAGTGCCATGAGTTCCACAATTAATCCCAGAAGCATTATTCTAAGCTTTCCGACAGAAGAGGAAACTGAGGCTTTCCTTGGTGAGTAGCCCTACAAAAGTCTACTCAGTGAGGTTTGAGGATGAACTGCACGGGCAGAGTCTCTCACCCTACCCATACCCACTGAGTCATAATCCAAAGACAACCCCCAAATTATCCTTAGTCATATTAAATCATAAATCAAAGTGCCCCAGGTCACAGTGCCAGGAAATGTCAAGGCCAGAAAGACAAATCCAAACAGAATGAATGTATATCCTAAACTCTTCCATCCATTCTACAGGCAGGATTCTTGCTTCCTGAAGAAAGTAGGATGCGCTTAGTTCTTCTTACTAGTCATGATCTGGGTGGCAGACTAACCCTGGATACTCTAGACCCTCCTTCTCTGAGTGATCTTTAAATATATCGTGTACTCTCAGAATAATCTTTAGAATCACTTGTACTCTACATCGTTAAAACTATCTTAAACCAAATGGCAACATACCCTTCCCCCATTTCTAATAAGGGTAAGACTTAAGCATAAAGTCTAAGTGGAAACTAAAAGCATTTTGGTGGGCCCGAGAAAAAGTATTTTTAGAGATCTCTGTTGTGGAGGGAAGGGTGGCCAGAGACTACTTCAGGTACATAAAAGGACTTTTCTTTCCTAAGAATTAGCCTTGGTTTCTCTCTTGGTGCTTTGGCTTAAAAGACATCTGAAAGGTCCTCCACTTTGCTGTGAATCAACCCCCAAAGCAGATTAAACCACCACCCCCCCTCATTTGTTGGGTTGTTCTGGAGTAGTAAACACAGTGCTCTCCCAAGCTCTTTTCCAAGATGGATTGTATATAAAGCATGTGTGGGGCTGGAGATGATAGTACGCTGGAGGCTCTCAGAAATCGGTGTTTACAGACTATAATGGAAACCACAAGTTTCTTCTTTAACTCAAGTCAGTATACATTCCTTCAACCCGCAGGCAAATTGGGACAGGGAGAGAGGCTGGGAGGGGCTCCCAAATGAGTCATCATTTCACATTTTTTAACAACTTGATGAACATCTAGAAATGCTGCACTCGCCAGAAAAAATACAGTTTTCTTCTCCCCCCACCCACCACCACTGGATTCAATAGTGGCCCTATTTGAATGTGAAATTTCTTGAGCATCTACTTGAATTGCCATAATAGGTGTGTGACTGATATCTCTACCATGGAGTTACAGGCACACAAAAGACCCCACAGCTAACATTAATTTAAAAACCACCCTTCATATTGCCCCAAATATAAGAGGGGAAAAGCATTATTTCTCCTAGGTTCCATTAATCCTCTGGAAAGCCCCATCCCTAGGTGCTTGGGGGGCAAAAAAGGGTGGAATTCCCAGATCTGCAAAGCATCCTTCTCCGCCAACATTCATGGTGCTAACAGACAGATGGTAAGTGGAGCTGGGCTCTATAGCCACAGCTGTGTGCCTTTGGGTCTCTCAGATCTATGTGTGTGATCACTGAAAAATTTCAGATCATCTGAAATAGCAGGCTCTGTGTGATCTTGGTAAATCTGGCATCCCTGGCTCTTGTACATAGTCAGCAGCCACATGTATCATGTGGGTGAGTAATGGGAGATGTATGTGTGTCTCGTGCATACATGTTTTAATAATGCACTAAGTCATTAGTTTTTCAATAACTCTTTGATAACTGAAAGAGGAATAAACTGAGTTTTATTTTCATGTTTTGTCATGAGCTCCTAATAAATTCTATTTTGTTTTTCCACTTTTCCTTCTCTCTTTATTTTTAGAAGTATAGCATATGTACATGTGTCCTGCCAGTTATGACCAGAACAATGCCTTTTTGTCCTTAAAAACCAAAGTTTGCGTGTTTCAGAGGAATGTCAGTTCTATCGGCAACTTAGGGGAAGAGAAATTTTGAGTCAATCAATTTTATAAGGATTCTTTGAGTTACTTGGAATGTCAGTATTTGGGAGGTGAAGGCAGGAATTAAATGCTATTCATGGCAACATAGGCTAGCTTGAGCTACATGAGAACCTATGTAAAAAAAAAAAAAATCCTCAAATAAGATAAAAATAAAACAAGAAGTAAGAAGCAAAACCAGGCACACCTTAGTACCAGGACACTGGTTCTGAAACTCATAGAATAAGCAACCCATAGATGCTTGCTTCATGCTCAATTCTTTTCTAGGAAAAAAGCATGTGATCACGGCACACTGCCTGCTCCACTCTGCTTTATATAGCCATCTCTGGATTATTAATAATGCCTAACACAATGAAAGTGTTCCATGCACAATTTCTATATTCTATTGTTAAAGACTAATAACAAGATTCAGTCTGCTTGTGTTCAATATAGACGTGACTTTGTCTTCGTCTCCAGTTGGAGGGCTAACTCTGTTGATGTAGAACCTAATGATACAGAAAACCAACTGTAAACCATTTCTGTTATGATGGCCTGGATATTTCATAGATACTTATTCCATGTCCCCACAGATTAGCATTAAAATTTTATGTTGCTTCAAAGAAATAACTTGTTTAAGAATTGAATCATAAATCACGTGGAATTTGTAATGACTAAGAACAATTCACACGTGATTTTCTTTGAATTAAATTGAAGACTGGCTTAAAAGAGTCTAAAGAATCCTTTATAAATACTGATAAAAATAAGGATCTAAGCACATAAGTGCATTTTATGTCTACAGCTGCAGTATAAATCCTCGGGATAAAGATGATTCAACTTTGTTAATTCGGCCTCTTTTAATCTTAAGGTCATCTCTATTGAGTTATCATTTGCTCCTGTTGGTACACGTTCCTACACGGTATAACCTTCAGAGAATTTGCTCAGGAAAATCTAACAGGTTTCAGCTCAGTTTCTACTTTTCTTCCTTTTGAGGAAAAGCAAAAAGGAAGGGGCTAGAGACATGACTCAGCAGTTTACAGCACTTACTGATCTTGCAAAGGACCCAGGTTCAGGTCCCCAACACCAACACCTACATGTGGGCTCACAATCATCTGTAATTCCAGTTCTAGGAGTAAGATCTCCTACTTATGAGTCGTTTGGATTTGGAGACCCAAAAGGACAAGCCATAAATGTACACCAATAATGTGTGAACAGGGTAACTCTCTCTCTCTCTCTCTCTCTCTCTCTCTCTCTCTCTCTCTCTCTCTCTCCACACACACACACACACACACACACACACACACACTTTCAGCAGCTGCTCATTTCCAGGCTAGTGTGCAGACTATGCTAGGTGCAGGAGATCATGTAGAGAGTATGAAGTTCACAGAGTCCATCCTTTATGTAGATGTTCAGATTAGTAGTGATGATAGTAAAGATTAGATAGTAAAGGAATGAAATCAATAGATTAATAAGAAAAATGTTACAGAATTAGGCAGAAAGCTGAGATATACGGACTCTAATTGAATTACAATTGGAAATCTGGTCAGAAAAGATACTTTAAGAAAACTTAGGAAAACTTGATACCACCTGGATATTTGATGTTGAAGAATTATATAAATTTAGTTGTGGGATCATGGTTTCATGAAAATGTTTGAAGAGAAGAAGAGTAATTTCCTCTAATTTTATCAATGGTAGCACAATAACAGGCCATCTTCTTAACAGCTGGATACTAGCACATTATAGGCAGATAAATAAATAAAATTATCAATTCATTGTTGATTATTTATAATTATTAATTAATTATCAGAATTAATGTGTTCTTCATTTCATCCTGGAAAAAATAGATTTTAGGTGCTTTTACTATAAAATTCAAAATTATTAAGTGATAGATATGTTGACTCATTTGGTTATAGAATCATTCCTCTGTGAGTGTGTGTGTGTGTGTGTGTGTGTATGTGTGTGTGTGTGTGTGTGTGTGTGTGTGTGTGTGTGTGTGTTATAGATAATAAAAAATCTGAAAGAAGATTAAAAATATTCTGTTAGAGATGTGCTGAAATACTTCTAGGTCAGTGCATGCTAGAATTTGCTATCTATCTGAAAGGGACTCTGGGGCAGTAAAGATATATAAAACATGAATAGCATAAAAACAACACTGTTAGAGGTGTGTGAGCACAAAGAACTCATTTTACTGGTTTTCAGGTTGATGACTGTTTGAGGACATCCTTAACATTTAATACAATGAGTCTTGAGAGGTGGCTCAGTTGGTAAGGTACCAGAGTACCTTACCATGTAAGAATGAGGACAAGAGTTTAGTTCTCAGTACCTGTATCATAACCCTGTGCAGCATGCTTATATTCTGAACACTGGGGAAAAGCCAACAGTCAAATCAGTGTAGCTCACTTATCAGCCAACCTAGCCTACTTAGTGAGTTCAAGGACAGTGAGAGACCCTTCCACAAAAACAAGGTGAATGGCTCTTGGCAAACTTCACCTGGGACTGACCTCTGACCTCTATAAACATTCATCAACACACACCAATTTAAAACAATAATCTTCACTCTGCACATGTCATTGCCATGTCTATGCCATAGGAACAGGGTGGACCATCACTCAAAAATTTGGCTCGATATTCAGAGTATTAGTACCCCCACATACCAATATATGAAAACCTATAACTCACACCATGATTTCAAGTAGGACACAGGCACACGCACACAACACACACAACGGTGATCTGCAGGTGCCTTGACAGAGCAAGAGGAAGGTGCTGCTGCAGAGATCTAAGTGCTGGTGACAGGCAGGGTCAAATTTCCATGTGTAGACAGGACCTTGTACAGCCTCCTATCAATAACCTAAGAAAGAACACTATGCTTTCTTATCAGCTTTCCCAGATATGAGGCACAAACAAAACTGGGTGTGGTGAGTCTTTAAGGCTCTCTGCAGTAAAACATCCAAAACTGGAATCAGACTACTGCAATCATTTCATTTAATGTGCATTAATGTAGATTGGTAGTTCAGAGAAGGAAATGAAAGCTTAGCAACATTAAGGTTATAAAAATAACAATAGTAAAGCCATGCTGTGCTCCGTTCATAGTGGTAACTAAGATCTTCTTCCATGAGCCAAGAAGCACTTCCGTATAGAAGGATGACTCTGGAACTATACTCCAAAAGAGGAACGTCAGCAAGGTTTATTGCACTGAGACTCGACATTGGAAATTTTATCCCAGATGAGGCAATAGGCGCTGGTAACAATGGCAGTTGGAAAAAGCACACACACAGCCTCCTGCTGATGAGTTGCTTTTCCTCTGAATCAATTAAGACGTTCTGGTTGCCAGTAATCAAGACTCTGAAACAATAGGGAACTGTGCAGTGATCCATGCCACGAAGAGCAGAGTAGGGTGGGACTCAGGGTGGGAGATTCAACAGCTCTTTGGGGTTCTCAGGATCCAAGTTTTCTTCAAGTTTATATTGCTCTGGCTTGGTCTGGTTTCACTCACAGACTGACATGAAAACAAGTGTCGCATCAACACATGGTGTCGAGGGAAAGAAAAGAAATCTCCCAAGAGAGGAAAAGAGGCTTTCTCTAGAAGACATGCATGTCTTTTGTATTTTATTGGCCACTAGGCTGGATCACACACCCATTTTTGCACCAACCACTAAACAAACTGCCAAGGACGGTGCTAAACCACAACAGACATTTGACCTTGGAACTGAGAAGAGACTGTCGGCCTGAGAAGCCTGCACAAAAGGAACATTGCAGGTTTTAACTGACTGGGAGAGACTGGGCTGAACATTAAGGAGGGTTAAGTGACATCAGACCTTCAGTTTCAGATGAAGAGACAGTAATAACTTTTAAAAATATATATTTGCAAGTGTTTGGGCAATAAATTTAATTTTTTAAATTTTTTATTAGGTATTTTCTTACTTTACATTTCAAATGCTATCCTGAAAGTACCCTATACCCTCCCCCCACCCCTGCTTCCCTACCCACCCACTCCCACTTCTTGGCCCTGGCATTCCCCTATGCTGGGTTATATAAAGTTTGCAAGACCAAGGGGCCTCTCTTCCCAATGATGGC
>NC_034592.1:120261744-120292827 GCF_900095145.1 Mus pahari | reverse complement strand
GATATAGGTACAGAGACAAAATTTAGAGCTAAGATGAAAGGATGGACTATCCAGAGACTACCCCATCCGGGAATCCATCTCATCATCAGCCACCAAACCCAGACACTATTGCACATGCCACCAAGATTCTGCTGAAGGGACCCTGATATAGTGGCCTGCCTGGCAAACACAGAATTGGATGCTCACAGTCAGCTATTGGATGGAACACAGGGCCCCCAATGAAGGAGCTAGAATAAATTTAATTTTTAAAGATAGTTTGTTAGTTAACATCCTTTTTGCCTGGTAGAACAGGGCTACAAATTGAACATGACCTTTGGCTTGCCGGGATGAAAACAGAAAATGAAGAATCATTAGAGGTTCTGTTTTGAGAAGGATTGAGAACAGAGAATAAGCAATTTTCGCAAACTCCCAACAATGCTTGACACTATTGTCCATGGGCCACACAAGGCACAGCACTTTTCCCTACTCATACTGTTTTTCCACTCTATGAACTGACTGGGGCAAATGAATGCTTACCTCTCTGCTCACAGAAGCAGCCTATGGCTCCTCGCTGCTATTGTGCCTCCTACCTGCCTCCTCTCATTTCTCTTCCCTATTTCTGGCCCTTAGTATGCACTTTGACAAATTTTAACTTCCGGGTTGCTCCTTGGTGTTTCTTGCCTTCTCATCCCAAATGGAATAATGAATGATGTAGATGCACCATGATGTAGGAAGGCAAGAGAACTTCTGATGGGCTGGTGACTTTGCTCCTCCACACATTAAAAAAGGGCATAAACCAAAACCATGTTGATCATGGTAGGTGCGGCAAGCAAGGTAGGCTTAGATTTTATGAAACAGTGACCTCCTCCCATAAATTAAATATGCAGACACTCACAGACTCATCTGGTTCTGATTTTCAGTTATCAGTAAACTGATACAGTTTTACTTTCATTTGCATTATAGCTTGTTTTCATCTAGTTTGTTTCCTACTGTATAGGTTTTCAAAGCTCAACACACACACACACACACACACACACACACACACTTTCAAAATGTATAGGCTATCCAACCCATTGGCAGCAGAGAGAGGACCCAGGTCTTAGCATGTGAGAATTCCTTGGAGAGTTTCTGCTGTCTGAGTTGTTCTCAGTGGGAGCCACTAAGGTGGTAACTAGGGTAGAAAGGGAAGCAGAGGGGACCTCAACTGCCTTTATTCATGTGTGGAGCAGTGCAGAGGACAGAAAGAAGCAAGGTCTTCAGAAATTTCCTCACACTGCACTCTGACACACTTTACGGAGCACACAGAGCAACAGTGAGAGGGTGGGAGACATGTCAAAGGTATCATAAATATTACAGCAGCGGCTTATGTGTATGCCGGATGCTGGAGAAAAGAGTCAGTTTTCTTCATCAAGTGAAAGTGAAACAACAGTGCATGTTTCATACCAGAAAGAAACATCCAAAACCCTCTGGGCAAGTCTGAGAAGGACTAGTAGGCAATGAAACAAAACAGCAGAATGCACTAGGAAAAGAACATATACTCAGAGCTGCATGAACAATACACCCTCCTACAGGATGAAAACCATGGAGGGGGACCCCTGTGGTACCTGTCAGTCCTCCTACTGTCCTAGGTGAGAATCAAAGCTTATTCCCTTAGGCAGGTGTCTCCTTGCTCGAGCTCTCTGCACCTGCATCAGCACCATCCTCTCTTCCCACTGCAGGGGATAGAATGTTGGAAATAAAACATATAAATGTTAAGTTTTGATAAATGTGCACACCCGTGTAACACCTACCCCAATCAAATATATCATTCTGGGAAGTTCACTCATGCTCCTATTTAGTCAGTTGCTTTTGTCCATAGGAAAATACTGATTTAGTTGGATCACACAGAATTGTTTTACATACCCTACAAGCCTACTTAAATGGAGTATAAAGAATGCACTGTTTTCTGTCTGGGTTCTCTGACTCGGTGCAATGTCTGTAAGATTCATTCATAATGTTACATGTATCAAGGGTTCGATCTTTTTATTGCTGGCTTATGTTCCTCCAGGCAGACATACTGCAAGGTTTTGTTCATTCTGCTGGCCTGGCTTGACACTACAAATAAAGCTGCTATAAACATCTACAAACCTAAAGTTTTATTTCTGTTGGGAAGATAGCCAAGGGAAGAACTCTGGTTGTGGGATAGGTATATGCTTTACTTTGTAGAAAATAAACTATTTTTCCAAATGGTCACATAATGTTGCACTCTTATCAGCCATGCATGAGACATGTAGTTCCTTCTGGTCTTTGTCAAAACTGGAGGGTCATATTTACAAAGCTGGTAGTTTGTAATTTGTCATTCTAGTTTGTATGTAGTGAAATCTCATTAAGTTCATGTTTGCATTTTCAATGGGGCTAATTGCATTAGCCACCTTTTGCAGGGCTTAATGGCAGCATCAATCAGTGTGCAATACCATAACAAAATGCTGTGTGCTAGGATGTTAACAGATTTTATTTTCACAAATGGGAAACTAGAAGTTCAAGATCAGAAACCTAGCACACTACATTCAAGAAAGGAATTCTCCCTAGTCTGCAGATAATGATCTTCATATTGTACCTTCACAAGAGAGGGAGAACAGGGGGAGCAAAAGAGAAAGAGAGAATTTATAAGGGTGGTAAGTTAACTGCAAACTCAGGGTCTCCTCTAACTTTACTTCTTAAGTTCACTTCTCTAAAAAGAGCCACGTTAAGATCAGAGATCCAAGCCAGGTGGTAGGGGTGCATGCCTTTAATCTCAGCAAAGGCAGGTGGCTCAGCCTGGTCTACAAGGGAAGTTCCAGGACAGCTAGGGCTACACAGAGAAACCCTGTCTCAAAGAAACAAATATACAAACAAAACAAAAATAATGGGGTTTTAACATAGAAGCTTTTGACAGTCACAAGTATTTAGTCTATAATCCCAACCATTTCTGTGACTTCATTTCTTAAGTGTCTACTCACATATTTTGTGCCTACTTTGTATTGGATTTCTTAGCTTCTCATTGGATTACATTATTTATATATTTTTTATCCAAGTCTATCATGAGACATTTATTAAGATATTTCATCCATTCAATATCTTTTCGAAATTAGAGGTTTCAATTTTGATGACATGCATGTAACTTTTTTCTTTTAAAAGTAGTGGGGGCTGTTTTGTTTTTTTTTTTGTTGTTGATTTGTTTTTTCCTTTTTGAGTAGTATCTTGCTTGCCTATGAATAATCCCTTTCTTCCAGAATTTTGTGCTTACGGGCTCTGTGTTTCATCACTTTATTTTTTACTTCTAGGTCTAAATGTTGATTTGAGTTAACGCTTATAAACATATGAAAGACTGGATGCTCATTTTTCCTTTCTATCCTTTTATCTGATTGTCTCTGAAGGAAGTGTTGAAACATCTTTTCTGCAGTAGCCACTCTGTCAAAATTCAGTTGACTGTAGCTATGGAAGCATTTCTGGTCTTTTCTTCTTTATTTCTATCCCTTCTTTTCTTTTCCTTCCATCTTCTTTTCTTTTCTTTTCCTTTCCTTTCTTTTGTTTCTCCTCTCCATGCTAGAGATGGAAATCCATGCTCTCAATTATGCCTAACCAGTTCTCTACCACTGATCTATAGCTACAGCCCCGTTCCTACATTTGCTAATATGTTCAATTAATCAATATGTCCACTAGAACAGCAATATTGCACTGTAAGTTTGTATACCTTTAGACATCTTAAATTCAGATAGGGCAGGCTCTCCAACTTTATTTTTTTCAAGATGCTTGGTTTTTCTAGGTCCTTAGCTCTTTCATGTACACTTTAGCATTTCAATTTTGAGTAAAAAGCCAAATGGGGATTTTGTTAAAATAGATTTGGAGACTATAGGTGTCTTAACATGGTTGAGTCACTAGTATGTATTTAGATATTTCCTCCTTTCTCTCAGCAATGTTTCTCACATGTTGCCTAGGGATGTGGTCAACAAAATATTCAGGCAGCAACTAGAGAATTTCCACGGTACCTTACTGCAGGTTGACCAACTGGTACTGTGGCTAGCAGAAGGCCTCAGCTTTTACCTCCTGGTCTTTCTAGAAGGCATCTTCAGAGTCCTCTTGACATGTCAACTGCATTCTCCTGATGAAACATACCAGGAAGCATCAGGACTTCTTCTAAATCACAGGTTATGGCCTGCTGACTTTAAAGGCAAATCTTGATTTGGTGTTGAAGTACTCTCTTTGGGGATACCTGACAATAGAGATTAATACATCTCATCCTAGAGAGTACCTGGTATGTCAGTCGTTCCATGTCCCAATAAGGTCCTACACCTAACCACTGAGAGAGACATCACTTCTCATTTGATAGTGACCATATAGAATTTTAAAGGGTAAGCCTTGGACCTTAGATTTTTCATAGACTTGAGTTTAAATCCACATTCTATCCTCTGAGAATTATCACTCTGTGAGCCTATATCTATTGGCAAAATTAAGATAGCAATGACCGTATCATAATGCTACTATGAGAATTAGATACATTCCTGCATTTTACAAGATAAATAAATACAAAATTAAAGCAAAATACAAAAGAAAATACAAGACACTTGACACTCACTAAATGTAATTATTACTAATTTTTTTTAGTGTGTATGCTACTAAAGGGTATAGTTGTTCAATTACTTCAAAATTGGAGAGCCTATATAAGGGACTTTTCCTTTATGTGGAACTGCTTTATCCTTCCAACATGGTAGTTACAGTGGATAGTCTTCATTGTCAACCTGAACAAATCTAGATAACCAATGAGATGGGCATATGATCAGTCCTATGAAGGACTGTCTTAATTTGGTTAATAGAAATGGTGGGAAGATCTACCCCAAATTTGGGCAGTATTATCTAATGGGCTGGGTCCTGGACTAGATGCAAGAGGAAACTGAGCATCAAGCATGCGTGCCTTGATTCGGTGCTGTCTGGTCTTGACTGTAAGTGTGATGTTACCATTGGTTTAAAGTTTCTGCCTCCTCCACTTCTGGGCAAGAGGAAATCAAATCAAAAGGAAAACAGTAGCTCTTGTTAATGACCCTAGACTATAACCAACAACCTTTGAGCTATATTCAAGGGAACTTGCAAAGTGTACCATTCAGATACAGCCAGTTCTCCTGTCTGTCTCTATAAAGCCCCTCCCATTCCACACATATACCCCACCCCATATTTGAACAAAGGTCTGTCAATCTGAGGCATGCTGGACAGCTTCAAATGGAAAGTAAGAAGCTCATGAATGATCTACACAGTGGACCCTAAGCTGAAGAAGAAATGCCTGAGCTGCCGTATCCTGTGAGGGACAACTGTCAGCTGTCCTCTATGACAGGTGACCCAGACAGTTCCTAGCAAGATTAAACCCTATGGAAGTAATTTAAAACTCTTTATTTACTCTTTAAAACTCTTTATTGATCATCGTCCCTTCCTCCCTTTACTCTTTCAACTCTCTCAGTGTTTTAACCCAGACATACTCCCAAATAACCTACTGACACCCAAATATGGACAGGACCAAATTCATATGTGAGGAATCTCTGTTTGAGGCACGCCACACTGACATAGAAGCTGACCTCAGAGCGGTGCTTTGAGCACACGGAGTGCTCCGACTGAAGGGTATCCCTCTTTGGAGAAAGGGCTAGTGGGAGAGAAACACAGTGTTCTCTAAATCAAGTACCCAGGTTGGAATGAAGGAGAGAGACAGTCACTTGTGATATAGACTTTGGTCCCAAATCATCACCGCATCACATGCAAAGGGTGCCAAAGCATTTATCTAGGAGATTCCTTAGCCAATGGTTCAATGCTATTGGCCAAAGCACCTTGCTCAAGGTAGCAGTCTTATGCAAGAATGGGGTAATGTCTAACCCCTGCCTGCCTCTCCTAAGACAAGCAAGTCACAAAACCACAGGTAGAGGATATTATCCCAAACATAACAGTCTCACAATGTGACAGTTTTCTTTGAAAGGGTTATACAAATACATTTCTCTCACTTGAGGTCTTCGGTAGAAAATAATTATTCTTTTCTATCTCATAATATATATTAAAAATGTTCAAATGTGGTTTTGTAGGGAATTCTGCCAAATATTTTGAGGCACCAGCTTTGCTTAATTTTAGACAGCTTGGCAAATCGAGTCTAAAGCACTCTTTCAAACAAAATGAATGTGCTAAAAAGGCTAAAATATATGCTTTTATATTAAACACCAATTTTTAAAAGCCGTCTTTGGCCTCTTTGGGCTATCACATGCTGAGACGGATGGTGCTGAAAAGCAGCTGCTGCAGGCTTCTCTAAGCTTTTCCTACCACCAAGAAACAAAACAAACAAGCCGGCTACCTTCAGAAACTGCCACATACGTGACAAGGAGGTAGTTTGCAGATAAACCAGATGTTTTATTACCAGCCTGGCATACACAGTCTCCATCACTCAGCTCACGGCCCCTTCTTGTTCCTAGGAGTTCATGCCAACAACGAGAAACGAGCACAAAGGCTGTGCGAAATGCCGCGTTTGTTCAAGTGTTTGTGTTGGCTTCCTTAAAATCGGCTGATTTCCAAATCCCCTCCCCACCCCACTTTACTTGTATTTATGCTGTGGGCAGAACAACCTGGAGCCCATATTTAAATACAAAATGCTTTGTGGCCATTCGTGCAAATCTCTTTATCGGGGGCTCGCACATTAACGCCCTTCACAATTGACCCACAGGCCGATTGTTTAACCTAAGGCTTCCACGGGGCTGTTTCCATGTTTCCACCGAAGTCCAGCCTTGTTTTTAGTTTTCTTAGCTTTTCTGGACAATCAAAAGGAAGTGGAACCGAGCCGGCTAGCTGGGGCTGGAACTGCCCTGTCTCCTCCTACCTTCTGTCTCGGTTTTGTTTTTCTACTTTTTTTTTTTTTTTTTAATTTTTCTTTTTTCCTCCTCATCACTTTTGATCATAGTGAAAACCGAGCCAGACAGGGAGGCTGCTTGTTCATGCTCTGGTGTCTGCTGCTTTTTCCCTTTTACCCAAAGCTCCTGGGAAGCCCCTGACCAGGAAGCCGTACTGCTACCTCCTTGCTTTCAGCAGAAGCAGATTCTCTGTAACTAACGGAGACCTTCACGAAGTAGGAAATGTGAATTTCCGCTTTTCTTCTTCACCTAGGGAGATGCGTTAGCCAGCTTCAGGCTCCACTCTACTTTCCCTGCTTCCCATTTTCTCCGTTTGGAAAAAAAACAAGGGTTGCAGCAGATGCAAACTAAGTATGGACCTAAGATGCCAGAGGCACTTTCTTTGAAAGTTCTCACAAGGTTGTATGGCCAGTGACTCACACTCCAATACAGTGTTCTCTGCTGCAAGCTAGAAACTGATTTATATTTATGAGTGTTTATGGTAGCACTGGAAACAGGCTACAATACAACTACAGACAATAATAATGTCTGTCTTAGATGATGGCTACAAGGGCTTAAAGTATCCCAGGTGAAGCCCAGGATGAGTATGCAGAAATGTCAGTCATCATCATCATCATCATCATCATCATCACGAGTTATGAATCATAGTAAGACCTGAGAGGTCTTGATCTGGGTGGGGTGGCTCACACCTGTTAATTCTAACACTAGGGAGATGGACGCAGAAGGATCATGGCTTTCAAGACAACCTGGGAAACACAGCAAGATTATGTCCTGAGACTAATGATGAATGTCTCCATTGTGGCTAATCTATCAATCAAGCTTCTGGGGAGGCAACCATGTGTGTGCAAATGCTTATTCTACAGCTTTCACTCCCATGGACGCTGGCATGTTTTCTCTGCTCTGGAAGCCCCCAAACCCCTGTTTGTAAAAAGGAAGCTAATAAAGCCTCTAGCTGCAAGAATCACTGTGAGGACTGTGTGTATGTAGGTTCTTGACACAAGTATTCTGCATATCAATACATGATGTGTATAACAACATGTGGCTATCATATTTAATATGAATTATTTCTTTAATGCATTTTATTGTAAAGGCAAAATTCAAATTGGCCCAAAGGATAAATGTATACCTACTTGTCCTTATACCACAAAGACACAAATTATTTGCATAATTGGTTCAATGGATGGTAAGTGCATTCTTGATTCCTTGAAAATGTCTCAAACCAGTGTTAGGCCACACAAGAAATGAAAAAGAGAGCTGATGAGGCAAAGAAACTTCCTGAGATTAATTTTCCTGTGAGATAGTTTGATGTTACTCTAATTAAGAGATGCTCTCCAGATTGCAATCATCAGCACTTACATCATAATGGCATGGTTATCTCACATTAGGCACGGTTATCTACTAGTCATATACATATATATTCTAGTCACATCCATAAACACTCAAAGTAAACCTTTGAGGAGGGCTACTAGTTACTCAAGAAGCTAATCAGGACCTACTCAGTCTATTCTAAATCACCTTTTTCATAGAAATCTTTTTTCAAGAAGCTGGTAGGAAAGAAAAGCAAGGTTACTGGAGGATCTTGTAAGATATGCTTACATGTCTGTACTGGCTAGTTTTGTGTCAACTTGACCCAGCTGGAGTTATCACAGAGAAAGGAGCTTTAGTTGGGGAAATTCCTCCACCAGATCCAGTTGTAAGGCATTTACTCAATTAGTGATCAAGGGGGGAGGTCCCCTTGTGGGTGGGACCATCTCTGGGCTGGTAGTCTTGGGTTCTATAAGAGAGCAGGCTGAGCAAGCCAGAGGAAGCAAGCCAGTAAAGAACATCCCTCCATGGCCTCTGCATCAGCTCCTGCTTCCTGCCCTACCTGAGTTCCAATCCTGACTTCCTNAGCCAGAGGAAGCAAGCCAGTAAAGAACATCCCTCCATGGCCTCTGCATCAGCTCCTGCTTCCTGCCCTACCTGAGTTCCAATCCTGACTTCCTTGGTGATGAACAGCAATGTGGAAGTGTAAGCCAAATAAACCCTTTCCTCCCCAACTTGCTTCTTGGTCATGATGTTTGTGCAGGAATAGAAACTCTGACTAAGACAATGCCATTGGTTGAATTTAAGTTATGTGTTGCCTCTAATGTCAAGGGATGTCTTCCTGGATGCCAAGAAAATAGAGTACACCATTGCACTTCCTTGCTCATGTATGTAGGGAAAGCTCACCTGAGCTTGATCAACCTGCTTAAAGCTAGTCATTGAGAAGTGGCAAAGACATTCTCAATGCTTTTAAGTGCTACAGGAAGAAAAAACCCAGGTTGAGATTTAGGGCATCGGCTTTTGAGGAAGCAAAAGGAAATGGTCTCTGAAATGTATAGATATCTCATCCCTCACTGCCCATTCTGGTAAAAAACCAGCATGCCTCACTTTCATATTCTCTCTGTCCCACATCCTCAAGAATAATTTAACGCCACTTAGTAGATGACAACATGATTTTAAAACTTTACTGTTTTTCTGAAGTCACATAGGGAAGACATGGCCTCCTTCTAGATGTTTTAAAGGAGTGTCTTCTCCAGTTCTCCAATGAGTTTGACATCAATCAGCCGTCCCCTGCCAAGGAGCAGTCATTCTCTATGAAATACATTCAGTGAATTGCAAAGGCGGCCACAGTTCTTTTCCAACACCCCCATCCTTCATCCATACCACTTTTTAATATGAAATTTGAAGCTCTTTTCATGAAAAAGTGGAGTACATTTCCTTGTCTCTTAAATCTGTGCTGGATTTGTGACTCTCTTGGGCTAATAGAAAGTGATAGAAATGACTTTCTGAAAGTTCTGAGTCTAAACCTAAAGACACCTTGCATATCTGCATAATGGTCTTAAATTCCTGCTCACTGGCCACATGAAAAAAAATCTCTCATTCACTGGATGGCAGGTAGGAGAATGCTGGGATCAGAAATATGTCACCCCAGTGGGACCTTCAAGAACTCATCAGATGGCATGTGAGCAAAGTCACCCAATGGAAGATGCAAGAACATACGACCGTGAAATACATCACCCAATGGGTCCATTAGTAATGGACAGCTGACATGGCAGAGGTCGGCGGCTGCATGAATGAGCGCTTCCTGACTCAGATCTACAGAGAAGGTCAGTGAGCCCAGGCTACATTTCTAACTCATAATGCAGCAATCTGCCCAAAAGTTCTTTAAACCTCAGAATGGTCAGTGTTCTTGTTACTCACTTGTCCTCCCATTTTAAAGAAGAAAATCTATATTTTTAAATAAATCTACTGTTTTAAATTTTTAAGTGTTTTTATATTAATATATTTGTCATCAGAGTTATTAAAATTTTGTGCGTGTTTTAAAAAAATCTAGCTTTTAAATAAGGATGAAAAAATGATAAACCTCAGAGAAAGCCCATGACAGGATTTAATTTATTTCTTATAAACAAATAGTTATTTATATTCATGAGGTAGAGTACAACCCTTTAATCTAGGAATAGTTTATAGAAAGCTAATAAATATATCTAGCTATTTCAATTAATTATCACACTATTGTGATTAAAATTCTATTATTTTAGCAATTTTGAAATATGAAATACATTATTATGAACTTGGTTACCACAACCTGCAACAGCTTACTACAAATTATTCCTCTGGTCTAATTGATACTTGGTACCATTGACAGTATTCTTGATGCCTGGATTCCCCAGAACTGACTGATTCTTGACCTCCACGAGCATGACTCTCCAACAGCACCTTTGATGCCATCAGAGATGTCATCAGGATCATATCTGTATCCTCATGACAAGTTCATTTGGCACAAGGTTTTCCAGTTTAATGTGCGACCTTAAGATTTCAGTCCAAACTACGTTCTTCTAATGAAAGTCTTTAGACCAGAGAGGAACAGAGAGGAAAGCTAGTTATCAGTTAGAGTCATGCAACCCTAAGAGGCAGAGAGGCCAAGACAGGAATCTGAGCAGCCTACTTGAGAACAGGATCATCTCAGTATGTGAGGTCATCATCATAATCATCACATGAACCCCAGCGTTAGCAAAGAAAGAGAGGACAGGTGCTTATAAAAAGTCCCTTTCATGTAGAAGTGGCACTAATGATGGTCACTGGCTAGCAAAGAGGGTTGTTTTTTTGTTTTTTGGTGTTTTTTTTTCCCTAGAGGGGTGGTCTTCAGAATGGTCATTCAGTGTCTCAGGCTCCTTCCAAATCGTCACTTCACTCTCTTCTGGGTCCTTGGAGCCCTCAGCAATCATCCTACACAGAGACATGGAAGAAACAGAAAAAGATGTGAACAAAAGAATTTTATGAGCCAGGCCTAGATGCAGCTACCTTTTGTGCCTACGTCCCATTGGATGGAGCATAGGAACATGACCACATCAAACTCTAAACTCTATAAAACATGCAGCTATGTCCCCAGTGAAATATGAGGAAATTTTAGCTAACAACTCTCAGCAAATTTTATACAGAATCAAATTGTGGAGATTAAGTGCTTACTGGGGGGAAAAAAACACTGTATTTCAAAAAGTGACCGACCAACACAAGAATATACCCATATTGCATTCATTACTGAATAAAAGATAATTAAAAATGCTATGCACATATTAGAACACCCAGAAGCTGAAATTCCCACATTCGTGGCAACTTACTAAAGAAAAGCTTACTTGGGGCAAAGAACCCAGTTCAGAATGTACTATTGTCTTGCTGTAATATTCTGCAGGATTTTCATTCCTTGCCCCAAATAAGCCTGGGATTAGAGGGCAGTCAACAAGTAAAACCACTTTTCTTTCTTTCTTTCTTTCTTTCTTTCTTTCTTTCTTTCTTTCTTTCTTTCTTTCTTTCTTTCTTTCTCTCTCTCTCTCTCTCTCTCTCTCTCTCTCTCTCTCTCTCTCTCTCTCTCTCTCTCTCTCTCTCTCTCTCTCCCTCTCTTCTTTCCTTTCTTCTTTCTTTCTTTCTTTCTTTCTTTCTTTCTTTCATTCTCTCTCTATCTCTCTCCCTCTATTCTTTTCTTTCTTTCTTTCTTTCTTTCTTTCTTTCTTTCTTTCTTTCTTTCTTGTTTTTCTTTTCTTTTAAGGCAGAAACTTTAACAGCTTATTAACCACCAGCTTGCTCTTAAAATGTTGGCATAACTTTAGATTCACTCAGATACATGTAAAGGAAAAAACATTCTTTACTTCTCTCCACCCCAGAAGATTTCTTTTCCCCTCCCAAATTCATAAGAAAGTCCTCAGGAAAAATAGACATTATAACAGTATCGAATTAATGGATGAATTGAGCCTACATTTTTCTTTTCCCATGATGCAGTCTAAATGCTGAAAAAAGGACCAGACAGAAAGCAGGATCCATCCGTCTACATTCCAAGACACGCTCCAGTTACCCAATCACTAAAGCTCATTGCCAGCATGCAGAGATCATGATTTGGACTAAAAAGCAGAGATTTTCAATATATTCAAGTCATAATCCTTAGTTGATAGTGCAGACTAGCCAATCACTAAGCAGCCAATGAGCTTAAAGGACACTGGGGGCAAAGTAGCATCCTCCTGGCTGCAAGGTGTGGTCCTCAGAACCATTGCTTCTAGGGTTACAAAACAAAGCTGGGAATGCATATACTCTCCCCCTATTTTCACATTGCTTTGCTTTTCCAAAATGTTTCACTACTTTTCTTCCATTCCTCACCCTCCCTTCTCCAGGTCTTTCTAAAGACAGAGAAGAAACCTAAATTTTTTAAATAATTGGTTTTCAAAATATGCTAAGCATTTGGAGAATAATTAGAAACAGTTTTAGTTCCTCGTTATTCTAAAGCAAATTATTATTGATTTACAACAGACAGTTCATCTGATATCTCTCAAGCAGCCATAAAATGTAGACTGTGTATTAAAAATGGTTGATGTCTTTCTGGCAATAGCACCTATGCTTAGCCAGTGACAAACCTTTCCAACTGGATGAAAAATAGCCCAATCTTGCTGTGTGTTCTGCTCACTTTTGTGCATATGCCAAAGAACCTATACTCATATGCACTTATTTTTGGATTGGCTTCATTTTTCAGAGGGATTTGTAGACACTCCATTCATACTAGCAATTTGCAAAGCAAGGAAGAACATTTGCTAACATGATCATGGACTTATAGCTAAACATGCCCTATTATAGCACATCTTAAAAAGGGTTTATTACTCCTAAACAATCTCAATGAATACACTGGGGTTTTCTCATAGACACACAGGAGCATCTGCTCTTTTACTCAGGGGTAGAGATCTAGGCTCTATTATTTAGCCAGTTTTAAACCTCAGCAAGCTTCAGTCTTCTTCCATGAAAGGCAGGGAAGTGAAGAGTATTTATGCCCATGATCAAAATAAAATATAACTAAGGTTTGAGCTTCATCACAGCACTAGGTGTGTGAAGAATCTCTCTGATTACAGCAAGGTAATAGTTCAGAACTAAGTATTACCAGATGGCTTTATTATTTATTGTTATTTATAACTTGGGCCAGCAGTGTTTGGTGCACCAACATGGGGCAGAACACCAGACTTAGGCACTAGGTTCAGGCTTAGGGCCCAAGAGCAGATCCAGACACAGGAGCTGAGTGAGCAAGAGGGCTGAGAACACACAGCTTCCCCTCTACCTTCTTCTTCTTCTCCCAATCCTCTTCCCCTTCGGCTTCCTCTTCTCCTTCCCCTTTGACTCCTCATTCCCTTCCCACTTCCTCTTCTCCTTCTCCTCTCTCTCCCCCTCCCCTTTCCTCTCCTAGTTTCTCTCTCCCATCCTCTGCCCCTTCCCTTCCTCTCCTACCCATCTACTTCCCTTCCCCTACATCTCCCCCAACTTCCTCTTCCTTTTCCCCTTCCCCCTCCTACCCTACCTAGTAACAAGGGCTGGCCTAGGCCAGCTTGACTTCTGCTTTTCCTCTGATCCTCCCAGGAGGAGATGTTCTTGCCAAAGAGATATTTGGAGTTTACATATTGCAGAATTGATATAGGATGAAAGAAAACAAAACAAAAAACCCAAGCCAAAACAAGTTCAGAATCATTAAATAAGAGGCCCTGAGGAGAAAGGCACTTCTGGTATGCCAGGGAACATGTCAAAATTGTTAAAAGGAAATTTGAACTTCAGTTATTGGGATATAATTTCATATTCTTTACAGCACTTCAGAAATGTATGAATGTATTTTTAATTTTATTTTTCTCTAGTTTGATTGAAGGGTGGTTGACAAAATTTGTATAGGTTTATAAAGTATAACATCATGTTTAATATATTCAATTATGAAAGGGTTACCACCTTGAAGCTGATTAACATATCTATAGCTTCACACAGTTACATGGTTTTAGATGTATGAAGAGAGCATTCAATATCTATTATCTTAGCAAATTTTTTTCTGTAAAATTGCAGGTACATTAACTAGAGTTACCATGCTATAAAATGCATATACCCTACATAGCTGATTGATCAATTTCTCCTTTTCATTCTCCTCCCAATTTATGATAACCATCTCCTCTGTGCTTACATGAGCAGACTTATCTAGATTCCACATATAACACAGATCATGTAGTATTTTCCTTTCTGAGGTTGGTTTTCTATCACATAGCATATCTTCTTAGACATTGAATGTTGTCTTAAATGACCAACTTCTTTACTCTTAAATGTTCATTGTATTTCCTAGGAAAGCCAGAAGTTATACTCAAAGTCTCACCAAAATGACAGCCAAGACATGGCTTGACAAAAGAAGGGTGGCACCAATAGACATGCCAAAGAGAACAGAAAGAGCCTTTGAGGCCTCAACCCTATACAAAGAACTATAGGTAACTGAGGGAACCTGAGAGCACGAAACATAACTTCTCCAGGAAAGTACACACCAATTTGTTGTTCAGTGCCCAGAAAACACATGTACAAGTAACATTATATGGGCCGAATAACTTATATTTAGGAATATATGTATATACATATATTCATGCAATAACAATAATCAAAGGAGTCTACATATTTAAAGAAGAGAATAGAGGAGTATATGGGAGGGTTTAGAGGGAGGAAAAGGAATGGAGAAATATAATTAAATTATGTTTTAATATCACACATGCAATATATTAAATAATATTCCAATGATGGAACTTTTTAATGTTTTCATTATACATATTGTTGTACACTGCTTATATTCCCACTTTGCTGATTCTCTTTGCCCATTCATCTGCCAACATATACTCAGACTGATTCTCTACCTACACTATTGGAAACAGCAAGATTTCTTCTTGGATACTGAAGTGTATGGATATGTCTGTGCACACACACAATGCAACACACATTTGTCTTATTCCAATTGATATGGCCTTTAGATTACAAAAATTTGCATTAACTTTTCCTATTACTAAGGGCTATCAGATATTCAGGGTTAAACTTGCTAAGATTTCTTGATCATTAGTAACACATACTTTCCTTTTTAAACATATTCCAGTTTACGTGAGTTCACAGTTACTTTCCAACTGTCAACTGTTTCTGCTCTTCCTGTTCTTTTTATTTTCATCTTCAACTTAAGTTGTTGGTTCTGCATCATACAATTTGCACTTGGAAAAGAAGTATTCTTCATGGATGTTTTTAGAAAATCAACTAGTACCTTAACAAATCAAAGCATTGTAGAAGCAACTTAAGTCTACAAAAGCCAGCTTTGTAAGAATGTCTTTGCACCAGGTGAGCCTCAGTTATCTGATGAGTTCATCATGAACTCAAATAAGACTTCCAAACACTTTCCATCAATCTGTCCTTCTCTATATTCAAAGTAAACAGAGGCTAGGTAGAAAATTCAGGCCAATTCATGTTTGTATTATAAACATTATTCCTTAAATAATAAAGAAACTTTGTAGATATTGCACAATGGTAGAGAACTTTCCTACCAAATCTAAGGCTATGGGTTCAATGTCCTATAAGTTGAAATTTAAAGGGCATTGACCCAGCTAACTCCCAAAAATTGAGACAAAACCTTTTCATTTATCCAACAAGCTTTAATCACAATAACTATGCAGCTATTCCTGATATTCTAGGCTATCTACATAAGTCCTCAGCCATATGCCCCAAGTTACTTGCAGTTTGAATCTCCCTGGCTTGCTCTGTGGGTCCTCATGAAGAACTCTCTTGGCCACTACTTCTCATGCCTGACCCCATAGAGACATTCTTCCTTTTTCTCCACCTTATGGTCCTCCTTCTCCTGGATCTTGCTTGCTCCCTGCCCAGTCATTAGCTGTTCATTCTTTTATTAACTGTCTTAGTCAGGGTTTCTATTCCTGCACAAACATCATGACCAAGAAGCAAGTTGGGGAGGAAAGGGTTTATTTGGCTTACATTTCCATACTGCTTTTGATCACCAAAGGATGCAGGACTGGAACTCAAGCAGGTCAGAAAGCAGGAGCTGATGCAGAAGCCATGGAGGGATGTTCTTTACTGGCTTGCTTCCACTGGCTTGCTCAGCTTGCTCTCTTATAGAACCCAAGACTACCAGCCCAGGGATGGTCCCACCCACAAGAGGCCTTTCCCCCTTGATCACTAATTGAGAAAATACCTTACAGCTGGATCTCATGTAGGCATGTCCTCAACTAAAGCTCCTGTTCTGTGATAACTCCAGCTGTGTCAAGTTGACACAAAATTAACCAGAACATTAACTAATCAGAGATAATTGGAAAACATTCTTTATAAGACATTGATACGGGAGATTTTTCAGTATTCATTACAATTTCAATTTCAGTGGGACTATAACTAGATCTCAGGACAAAGAAATCAGCATCTGAATACACAGAGCACAAGACCACTCCCCAGAACAAAAGAAATGGTGGGGAGAAGAGTTAAATTTAACATGACAAAGCCATCAATACCTCTAGATCTTCAAGCACAATATGTAAGTTAGTCAATAAATCAGTCTTCATGAAGGATGTAGGTTAATTACCTATCATCCTCATTTTTTGCTTTGTGCTGTACATTAGGACAGTCATCAACCAGTTCAGACTAGTCTACTAGGCAAAAAAAGTAACAGTAACATTCCAAGTCAGAAATTGAGATACTTGTGAACATCATGTAATATATGTTAAAAAAGCAAAAAAAAGAAAAAAAACACACAAGACATAGAATTTTAGTGGGAACATTTGCATTCTGTGAACAGCATCTTAGGATACCAGGCAAGGATAGCTAGCCATGGGGTCTTGCCTCAGTTTAGGTTACTACTATTATGATGAAACACCATGAACAAAACAACATGAGGAGGAGAGGTCAACAATGCAGAGAAATGTTATTTTCTCAGACTCTGTGAATGGGAGCAATTAGCTGGGCATAGTCTTGAGAGTTCAAATCTGACATATAGTCTAGGTTGCTGAGAGCAGAAAATCAAACAAGCCCAAGTGTAAGGGACAAATGGGCAGGCAGATTTGGAGGGCAGGAGGGTATGTGTGGGCAAGCCAAAGGATGCAAGAAGCAAAGGGGTTGGCTCCAACTAGAAAGTGAATAGAGACTATGGATCTAGTTATGGTGTCTGTGGACAAAGCTCATCAGATGAGTTTGATAGCTCTGAACCTGAGGTCAGTGGGTGGAACAAGCCTAGAGCCACCTATCTGCCATTCACTGGTAAATATACTGAGAACACTAAGGTTCTAGCAAGGCGAGTGACACATATAGCTTCATTCCTCCAGAAGGCTGATTGACAGCTGGAAAGTATTGAAGGTATGAAGATAGGTTCTCTACAGTAAAGATCTCAGTGCTTTCATTGCTCTGACACAGTGAGAGAAACGGTGTCCACCTGCCTAAAACAGTAGTCATCCCAAGACGTCTGGAGATGACTTATAGACATCTCCAGAGGATGGGTGACTTTGCCCAGCCTCTACTGCAAATCTAAGTGTAGAAAGCAGAACCCCTTGGTAGGAGAAGGGTTTCTACCAGATTTATTCAGCAATAGCATAAATCATGGGGGGAAAAAAAGAGTCCATATTACATGTTGGAGTATCTTCTGGGTATATGCCTAGAAGTGATATTGTTGGGTCCTCCAATAGTACTCTGTCAAAATTTCTGAGGAACTGCCAAACTGATTTCCAGAGTGGTTATACCAGCATGCAATTCTACCAGCAATGGAAGAGTGTTCCTCTTTTTCCACATCCTCGCCAGCATCTGCTGTCATCTGAGTTTTTGATCTTAGCCATTCTGACTGGTGTGGTGGAATCTCAGGGTTGTTTTGATTTGCATTTCCCTGATGACTAAGGATGTTGAAAAATTTTTTTAGGTGCTTCTCAGCCACTCAGTATTTCTCAGGTGAGAATTCTTTGTTTAGCTCTGTACCCCATTTTTAAATAGGGTTATTTGGTTCTCTGGAGCCTAACTTCTTGAGTTCTTTGTTTATATCGGATATTAGCCCTCTATCAGATTTAGGATTGGTAAAGATCTTTTCCCAACCTGTTGGTTGCTGTTTTGTCCTATTGACAGTGTCCTTTGCCTTACAGAAGTGTTGCAATTTTATGAGGTCCCATTTGTCAATTCTTGATCTTAGAGCATAAGCTATTGGTGTTCTGCTCAGGAATCTTTCCCCTGTGCCCATATCTTCGAGGCTATTCCTCACTTTCTCTTCTATTAGTTTCAGTGTATCTGGTTTTATGTGGAGATTCTTGATCCACTTGGACTTGAGATTTGTACAAGGAGATAAGAATGGATCAATTTGATTCTTTTACATGCTGACCACCAGTTGAACCAGCACCGTTTGTTAAAATGCTGTCTTTTTCCACTGGATAGTTTTAGCTCCTTTGTCAAAGATCAAGTGACCATAGGTTTGTGGGTCCACTCTGGAAATCAGTATAGTGATTCCTCAGAAAATTAGACATAGTATTATCTGAGGACCCAGCTATACAAACTCCTGGGCAGATACCCAAATGATGATCCAACATATAACAAGGACACATGCTCCACTGTGTTCACAGCAGCCTTATTTATAATAACCAGAATCTGGAAAGAACCCAGATGTCCTTCAACAGAGTAATGGATACAGAAAATATGGTACATTTACACAAAGGAGTACTACTCAGCTATTAAAAACAATGAATTCATGAAATTCTTAGGCAAATGGATGGAACTTGAAAATATCATCCTGAGTGAGGTAATCCAATCACAAAAGAACACACATGGTATACACTGACTTATAAGTGGATATTAGCCCAAAAGCTCAGAATACCCAAGATACAATTTGCAGACCACATGAAGCTCAAGAAGGAAGACCAAAGTGTGGGTGCTTCAGTCCTTTTTAGAAGGGGTAACAAAATACTCATGGGAGCAAATTCAGAAACAGGGTGTGGAGCAGAGACTGAAGAAAAGGCCATCCAGAGACTGTATATGGGGATACATCCCATATATAGTCACCAAACACAGATACTATTGTGGATGCCAAGAAGTGCATGCTGACAGGAGCCAGATATAGCTGTTTTCTGAGTTTTGTCAGAGCCTGATATATAGAGAGGCAGATGCTTGCAATCAACCACTGAACTGAGCATGGGGTCCCAATGGAGGAGTTAGAGAAAGGACTAAAGGAGCAGAAGGGTTTTACAACCCTATAGGAAGAACAACAATATCAACCAACCAGAGATCCCAGGGTCTAAACCACCAAATAAGGAGCATACGTGCAGAGATCCATGGCTCCAGCCACATATGTAGCAGAGGATGGCCTTGTTGGGCATCAAAGGGAGAAGGGGCCCTTGGCACTGTGAAAGTTTGATGCCCCAGTGTAGAGGAATGCAAGGATGGGGAGGCAGAAATGGGTGGGTGGGGGCACACTCTCATAGAAACAGGGGGAGGGGGATAGGATAGGGGGATCCTGGGGGGAAATCGGGAAAGGAAATAACATTTGAAATGTAAATAAAGAAAATATCCTATCCAATTAAAAAAAGGGGGGGGGACAACTCTTTTGAGATTTCATCTTGTCCTGGTCTGAATTGGTTTTCACAGGAAAGCAGAGAATAATAATCAAAGCCGGTGAGTATGTAGGGAGCGAGGAGTCCTTGCATACTGCTGGTAGAAATTTCAATTGATCCTGTCACTATTGAAACCAGTATAGAGGTTTCTCAAAAGGCTAAAACGAGAATAATGGGGCCTGTACCAGCCATCTTCTATAACCCAGCAAGACCTCAAGTGGAGGGATTGGGACAGAAACCCAAGCACAAAACCTTCAAGCTCCAATTTGACCTGCCTGCAGCATGTTCTGGAACCAGCATGATTAGCAGAATCATCATCAAAGAGCGCAGAGAGACTTCATCCAACAACTGTTGAAAGCAGATGCGGGGTACCATAGCCAAACATTAGGAAGAGCTCAGGGAGTCCTGTGGAGGACGGAGAGATGGGATCAGCAGAACCAAAGGGGTCAGGGATACACCGAGAGAACAAGGCCCACAAAGTCAACTGGTGAGGTCTCAAGGGAATTTGTGGCAATAAAGGCTCCTTTAGGGGTCTGAATTATATCCTCTACATCCGTGTTGTGGCTGAGTAGCTTGGTTTTGTTGCAGTGGGAACAGAGGCTGTCCCTGACTCTGTTGCCCACTTGTGGGCCTCTCCTCACTGCTGGGTTGTCTTGTCCAGTCTTGATATGATGCTGTGTTTGGTTGATGTCCCTAGGAGGCCTACTCTCTTGGGGAGGTTGAGAGGGCATGGATCTGGGGGAGAGGAAAGGCAAGTGGTGAAAGAGAAAGGATAGGGGAAGGAGAGGGAATGGAAACTGTGGTAGATGTAATATATGAGAGAAGAACAAAAACTAAAAAAACAAGAAGGGGAAAAGGTCAAAATAAAAACTGCCATATGACACAGCTATATTATTATTCAACGTATACTAAAAATTCTAAGTCAACATATCACAGACATACTGGGACATCATGGGTGTTGCTGTATTATTCACAATAGCCATAAAATGAAGCCAGCATACATGTCCATCAACAGATAAATAGATAAAGATATGGTATGATATACAACAATAGACTACTACTCAGCAATAAAAAAAAAAATAGGAAACTAATAGAACTACATAATAATTGGGTTAAGCCAAAATAAGCTAGACTCAGGAAGACAAATACCATATAATTTTTCCTATACATGTCACTTAATTTTGAAACCACACACACACACACACACACACACACACACATCACTTTCTAGGGTATCTTGAACAGAAGGGATATGAAGGGATATTAAGGGAGGGAAACTGATAAAGGAGAAGGGATAATCTAGGGCTGATTCTAGGACTGGGTGGGTAGCAGGTATGAAGAGAACAGAAGAGAAGGATGAATTAGAGCAAACAATAAGACCTGTATAAAATGCCATAATGAAACTGGTTATTTTGTAACTTTAAAGAAGTAAGAAAATCACTTTTATGTGGAGATGAATGTAAATGAACATAGAAATAGGAAAGGTTCAGGGTGTGCTAAATGACTTGCCCCACAGTAAGCATTATTACCTCACTTTCCATCTCCCAGTCTCCCCCTTCTCTCTGGGAGATCTCAACTAATCCCTTCGATAAGTTCCCAAAATGTTTCTTTGGCTCACTATACTAACACCCTCAATAAAATGTACTCAATACCCTGGGAGTGTGTCTGGCCATGCAGTTCCACACTCATATTCCTAGGCAATACGTCATTATTCATTTAAGTTGGACTTAGTGATCAGCATGAGCTCGAAGAAGTTGTCCATGAAAGTGGTCAAGATGACATCATTCACCAGCATTTCAATGTCATCCCAGGAGAATCCTCTTCAATGACAAACAGAACCTTAAAGTTACAAGAAAACCTAAAAATTTAAATACCTCCAAAACAAATGTGACTTAGTTCAGGGATGGATGCATGTTAAACAGGGAACTCAAAATATTTGTTTGACTGGCATTGTCCTGACAGAGGGGTTGGGGGAGAACCACAATAGAGGGAACACTTCCCTGAAATTAGTAAGAGTTTACTAGGGTAGCATATCACAGCAAACACAACAGCACAAGGCTGTGTGTAGAGACCGATATTGCCCCCAGTTCTGATACTGATATGTGCTAACTTTCATCAGCTCTGTGAAGCAGGTCAGCCTATCAGCACCCTGCTCATTTTTGTGGTTCTTCAGTCACTTTCATTTTTACAAAAACTGTCACATCATCTGTTCATTGTGGGAAAACCATCTGCCAAGGTTAGCTTTTGTCAACTTGACACAAACTACAATTACCTGGAAATGATTGGTATGGGAGGTCCCAACCCACTGTGGGTGGCACCACTCCTGAGCAAGTGCTGGGGGAATATAGTGCAAGGTAGCTAAACATGAGTCTGGGGGGAAGTGAGCAGTGTCCCACTATTGCTTTCTGCTTCAGGCTGCTGCCTTGAGTTGAGTTCTTACCTTGGCTTCCTTCAATGATGGACTGGAATGTGCATGTGTGAGCCAATTAGCCCCTTTCCTTTCCGGGGTTGCTTTTGGTCATGGTGTTTATGACAGGAATAAAAAGTAAACAGGACGGCCTTGTTGGATTTAGATTTTCTCACAGTCTGCATTATTTTCTATTATGTATACTCTATATTAGAATCGTCATCTTACTACTTGGAAAAAATCATTCTTTGCTAAACTGAACTCTTCAATACACTTTTTCTGGTGATTTGTTTTCCAAACTGTAAAATGATTCTTGAGTTATTGTCACCAAGTCAATATTCTCTACTTGCTTGCCTCTAATCATCAACTCTCTAACTCAGTGAAGAATAGCTTGATCTGCATGACAAACCTCTTGTTGTTTTTGTTGTTGTTCATAATATACAAGTATTTTATCCAGTTACTATGAGGTTGGGGATTTATTTAGTTGAATGTGAAATTAAAAGTAGACTAACTATGGTCTTTATACTGTAATTGCCACATACATTACTTCTTTTTTTGTATTAATCATTCCATTCGTTTATATTTCAAATGATATCCCACTTCCCGGTTACCCCTCCACCAACCCCCCATCCCACATCTGCCATCCCCCTTCCCTTTGCTTATATGAAGGTGCTCCTCCTCCCACCCACACTCTCCCAAACTTAATTGGCACAATATCCAAACACTGGTGTGTGTGTGTGTGTGTGTGAGAGAGAGAGAGAGAGAGAGAGAGAGAGAGAGAGAGAGCACCGAGCATAAAATTATCAATCTACCTTCAAGCTCCCTGTTAAAGCAAAATGACTGCCCATCTGCTTCAGTTCACTTTTTGCTTCTGGAAAACTCTCCATGCAAGATGGATACTGCAAAAGGAAGGAAAAGACTATGGTGCCTCAGATTGCAATCGGCATAAACTCCCAGCACACACAAAGCCCAGCCTGGATATGGGCAGAAGAAAATGAAGTTTCAAAAGGAAAAAATAATACTTTCAGAAGAATTTTTAAAATATGGTACTCCAGGGGAACGGGCACCAGGAAAATTGTGTGAGGGTGTAACCACAAATGGCAGATGGACAAAGCTAGGCGTGGCCCAGAAATACAGCAAAGCCTTCATTAGCAGATTCGATGATACATAGCTCTCACTGTTACATAAGACCCAAGGAATTTCTCCCATGATTCACACCCTTCTTCATAATCACACCAGTACCTGGCTAGAGAGCATGTCTTTGGGCGGTGGGGGAGGCAGGGAGCGTTCTCTGGATTTACAAGCACTTTGTGGTGAACATAGCTTTGCTGGAAGGTCTTTCAAGATATTTCCCAGTTCCAAATCCTTACCCTGCAGTGGAAATTAAAACAGAATAAACTGTATTTTAATAATTATTTTGATAAAGAATCAGAGTACCAGATTGTAAAGCTTGGCTGAGGTCCCAGACAAAGGTCAGAGGTAGCATGGATACAACTCCATGTTCAGTCTTCCCTCCATGATGCCCCTTAAGCAGGTAGAAAGAAAAGTCTGAGGTCAAATCAGAGGGACTCTCAGTGTGGGCAACAGCAGCCTTAAATGTGAGTCCTTAGCTCGTGAGACCTGGGGGACTTACCAACGTCTTGCTGGTTGTCATTGAGGTCTTGCTGGTTGTCGTTTGCTGCTTAATACAACAACCCCTCTAGCTGTTATGTGACTTAAAGTATGTCACTCACAGAGACTCCAAAAGCAACCAGTACAAAACTCCCAATTACTTGCAAAGCCAGATAAGTGAATCTGTCCAATTTAATCCTGCAACAGAAATACATTTTTGAAACAAAAAGTAGAATCTGAATATCACTGGGATTTGCATGGCTGGTTTCGGTTTAAGCTAAAACATAACCACATGCACTGTATTAAGGTTGCCTGATTTTGAGAGGCTTTTTTTTTTTCATTTGTTAATTTAAAGGAAACATTGCAAAGTTAAAGCAAAACTATGTTCTCCTTCTTGTCTGTGTCCCAAGGCTCCCGGAGGGCAGGGTTACATGAGTTATAAAAACTGCATGTGAAAGGCCTTGACTTTCCCAAGAAAGTTCCAAAATATAATATAGCGATGGATATTTGTTCAGCAAAGCATAAGCCATGGAATGTCAGGCAGGCAGTTAGGACTTGAGAGAAAACAAACAGGCCCAGCCCACCACACAGCAGTAGGGGCATCTTTGCCTTCCCATCATTTCTCTCAGCTTCCATTCCTCAAAAGCAATTGGCACTCACCAAATCTCTCAAAGATCTTAGGCAAGAATGGTGGAATGCCCTTGAACTTCACAGAAATGTGTCTGTGGTTGTATGAGGTCAGTTCTTGTAAAGTAGAACCCCAGATGGAGATTCTGACACAAGGGCTGTGCAGGGAGAGGACAACTCAGTGGAGAAACCCACAAAGAAACAAGGGGAACAAAGTAAGATGGGGAAGAGATAATGCCTTCATTCTTACCCCAGATAGCTCTGGAGAGCATGTGGGTCTCCCATAAAGAAGGAACATACAGCTAAATGCCATTAGTAGTCTCTGCTTGAATAGCCTTGAGATAAGTACCCAGAACAATGAAGCAGATCTACATGGGATGTTTAGAACATCTGTCAGAGTAAGCATGCAAAGATGGGACATCCTCAAAGATAGCTTATTTTCCTCAGTATTGTCATTATAATTACTTATTGGTATTGTCTCCTTTTGACAAAACTTTGGCAACTTTTTGCATCAAGAAGAAATGTATCCTTAAGGCTAAATAAAATACTTTATTTCAATCAGTCAATAATGACACATACATCATTGAAATTTTCTAATTTCTTCTCCTGGACTTAAGGGTGGTTTATCTATTATCTCTTTATATAAAAGTCCATGGGGTTCAGACAGATCCCACTCTCCTGTTTAAAAGATGATTATATCACTTGTCTATCAAAGCTGACATCCCTTTAATTTCAAGGGTTGTTTGTGTTGCAGGCATGAATGCTCAATGGTATGGACGACACAGTTGCTGGAGATGAACAGGAATGGTGGACAGATCTTGTAGCATGTAATTATTACATGACATCATGCACTCATTCAGCTGTTTATCTATTTAAACCATTTATTGAGGTTTCATTCCTGTAAGTCCCTCAGGTAAGGCAATGAACAAAGCAGATGTGGTCTTTTCTTTATTAGGTCACCATGTTTGTCTACAATTAGGGCAAGGATGGAGGCAAACCAATAGTTAACTGTAGCAACAAAATAACTTCTGCAACTGACAATTTTCAAAGAGAAAACCAATTATAGAATGAATGAGGCAAGTGGTGAGTGGGCTCAGTAGACTAAAGTGACATAAAGGAGCAAGCTGTGCAAGCATCTCAGAACCCAGCACCCTGGCACTTGTGGTACACTTAGGAATTACAAGCAAAGAGTGGGAAGGTAGATGTGATGCATAGGGATCCAACCTTATAAGGGGTTTGGTAAGTTTACAACTCAGCTGCTCAGCTGCGGAAGGAATTTCTTAACCTGCACTAAGATCAATCATTAAGATAGCAAGTTCTCAGGCATTGGGTTACATTTGTCTTAGCACTGGCCAGTGGATGAAAGTGTGTGTGTGTGTGTGTGTGTGTGTGTGTGTGTGTGTGTGTGTGTGTGCAGAGTCATGGAATAAGAAAGGGAATTTTGATATTGAAAGACGACCCAGTTTTTCAAACTCCAGAAGGACATCAGGTATTTTAACTGGTACATCTTATATAGTAATTATGGGAAATTTGTGCCTTGTTAAAACATTCCCAAGATGTTAAAAGATATACAGTTGGATTCAACCTTCCTTTGTCCTTGGCAATGTGATAAAACAGCATTTTTAGAAAAGAATGCAAGTTGGAATTGACCTTGGCTCTACCAAGGGAGAGTTATCAAGGTCACATTTTGTAAGCTTTTTATTTTTTATTTTTTTTACTGTAATTGGTATTAAAATGAATCAAGACATAAATGGAGAGCATTACTTTCATGTTCCATGTTCTTTCCTGGGTGCTGAGATGGCTTTGATGCCAATCTCTTTCTCAGTTGTTAAGCAAATGACGACTTTCCTTAATCATTTTTTTTTAACTTATTGGAAAAAGTGTCACATTTAGGAAAATAGACATTGATCACAAACAACCCTTTATAACCATTATTCTCAGAAGAAAGACCATACCTAAAGAGCATGCTCCTCCCAGAAACTGGCAAATGGAACCCAATGGAACAATTTTAAAAGTTCACGAAAACTGGATTTTTCAGTCTGATATATTAGGTCACTATCAAAACCAAGATTGGAAAACAACGGTCTAAACTATAATAAATTTAACATTTCAAATTTAGGATAAACTGAAATTTAGGTAGTATTTAAATTCTTTGTAAAAATGGGTTTTTCATATGGTTTTCATTTAACCAAGATTTCAAACCATCTTCACACACTGTTGCTTGTATTCACTCTTGCCCCTACCTACTATGAGAGCCCATACTTAACTGAGGAGAAACTTAACCCACATATTTCAGGTTCCTTGTGTAGTGTCCTTTGGTAAGAGCTTGTTGATGTCCAAAGAGCCTGTGGGAGTGTATTCTAGCCAAAAAATCATATATTCCAGTTTATAGTGGCCTCCAAGGTCAGAAAGTCTTGGGAGGGCAGACAAGTTTTCATCTTCAGTGCCAGGTATGAACTATGCTAAGGTATCACATGAATAACTGCTGATCCACAGAAGAGATGCAGCAAGAGATGGAACCATGAGAAGGCTTGGCCTCGCCATGTTTTTCCATTTCTAGAAGCAACCACTGAAGTCCTATAGGGTCTATAAAGTCAGATTCATTTTATGATGCGGAGCTGGGCCAGACGATGTCTAGCTGGCATTGCACAGCTTTGAGCAAGGCAGGGACTTCCAGGAAAACTTTCAGATTCCTAAACAGAAGAAGTATTTATGACCAGCCTCACAGTTCAGTGGGTAGATTTCAACCTCTGGACAGCAAACAAATTGCCAGTTAGTTAGAATTAAACAACGGATGCCAAGATGGACATTAGGCTTGGTAAAACAAGTGGACAGCAGTGCAGCAATATGTCAAAGTATAAGAATAATAACCTTTGCCCTAGGTATATACTCTCCCACCCCCCATCCCCGGCTCTGTGTGTGTGGTGGGGCTTGGTAGGTACTATTTGGTATTGATGATCTCATGCTATCACTCTCTACCTCCAGAAGGGAGGGTAAGAGTCTCTCATTTGGGCAGAAGTTCAACAAGTAAGGTAAACTGGCCAGCCAGTAAAGCAGGGGTGGGAGCAATCCTCCTGTCTCCACCTTCCCAGCACTGGAATTACAGACTTGTGCTTCCCAACACATCTTTATGTTTGAGTGCTAGGCATATGAACTAAGGCTTTTACATTTGCATGGCAAGCATTTTACTGACTGAATTATCTCCTTAGTTCTCATATTTTTTCTTTTAAAATTTTAACAATCATCATTTCTTAAAAAAAAAGCAAACCAAAAGCAAACACTTTTCTAGTTAATGTATAAAAGGTGGATATCCTTATGAAGTCCATATAGATGTGTATGTGTGTGTGTGTGTGTGTGTGTGTGTGTGTGTGTGTGTGTGTATTACTGCTTTGTTCTCATTGATTCCCTTTCCACACAGCCTCTTCCCACCACAACTGGTCTTCAATCCATTTTACTTTCACCACTTTTTCAAGGTACTTGATATCTCTAGGAAAGGATAATCTATATATCATTTTTAAAAATAGTGAAATTAGGCATGTATAGATAGTCCCCAAAATAACCACTAAGAGCTGAGAGTTTGAAACCATAATAACTTATGTGTGTCTTATTCAACTTTTGAACCAGAAATGTGCTCTGCTATTATAATGCCATCATACTTCATTATTTTCCTAGAGTATGTCAATGTCCATCCATTCTGAAAAGCTTTCCAGTCCTGCCAGACAGGAATAAGATAGCTCATGAAGCAGGGGCGGAGATGAAACTTCTATTTCAATAATCACACTGTGTACATTTTCCAAAGAGGGAAAGGGAACAGTTCAGGATCCTTTTAGATCAATGAAGCAACAGCCATCTATCATCAAGATTATTTTTTTCTTTTCTTCCTTCTCTGTTGTGGTTTTTAGTGCAGCAATGTTAGTGTCACTGGAAAGTTTCTTTGACACTCAGATCGAGGTTTTAGAGTTGCTGTGCAATAAACCCCCCAGTGACCCATCTGCATGCTGAAGTCTGAGAAACACTGCTGGAAAACATCCATGTCTTCACTCTGTGTGCATCTCTTGGCTGGAGAATGTCATTTTCTCCAGGCTTGGCTTTGATCTCCCTCTAGTCTACATCCAATTCAACCACCAGAGTAGGCTATGGGAAAAAGAGAAAGTAGAGAAAACAATGGAGAATAAATTTCCTGGCTTTTTAAAACCAGCAGTATGTTACATATTACATAAACACAAACACCTTGCTATCATTTAAGAGTCCTACATGAAGGCCTTCAGCCATGTCTTCTGATCTACTGCTGACCACATGAGCCTCTCCAGCTAATATAAGAAGAACAAGCTTCTTTCTTCCTGGTATTCTTGGGAAGAATTGTTTTGCTCTTCCAGCCATTTTATTCTGTTTCATCACAGACATCACCCAGCATGAACTACTCCTGTGGACTGCATTATGCCATTTGTGCTGGTCCATTAAATGGTCAAGAGTTCAACCAAGATTTTTAAATTGAAATGTGCTTCCTCAGGTATGGAGTGGGAAGCCTAAGATCAAGGTGTCAGTGGTTTGTCCCAAGGTTCTGATTCCAATATGGCTCCTAATTGTATATCATCCAGAGGGGAAGATTTAGTGTGCTTCCCTGGTGAAAGCAGTGGAAGAGCTAACAGGAAATGCCTAAGCTAGTTCCCTTCAGACTTTAAACCAGTTATCCATGATGCCTCCAAATGCCTCCAGCTCTTTGTACCACCACAAACCACAGATGGAGTTTCAGAATATGAATTTGGAGGAGCATTCTGACTACAGAAACTACCAAACTTAAATCTATCTCTGGTCCCTTTCTGCCCTGTTTTTATTTCATTTTTTTATGCTTTCTGAACCATATGAAATGGCTTTGCTTCTTTATTAATGGACTATTAACCAGAATGTATACACTGGGGAACACTTCATACTTATTCTGACCATAATTGGAGCATCTGAGACTCTACCAAGAATAGGCACACCTCATTCGTACCTGTTCAATAAATGAATCGATAATTTTACATTTATATAATCTCAACAAAATTGAGCATTTTGTCTTCCTTGTTTCTTCCCCATTTCCATTCCCTTTCATTTAAAAAGTATTTGTTAAGCATTTAGTCTAGCCCAAGTCAGGTTAACTGGGATGGAAAAGGATTGAACCTTGTCAATGTCAGGAGAAGGGTGCACACTCAGAGGCAGAAGAGACTGATGCTACCAAAATCCTACTGAGCATATAAATGTTTTCCTAATAATCCCAGAGGAACACTATCATGAGCTGGAGGCTGAAAAGTGAACATTTGCATGCTAATTAGAGGATGAGTCAGGTAGGAGGAGCAGAGTACTTTGTGTGCAAAGATAACGTCTCTAAAAAGGGCACAAGGAGAAGTCGGGCTGGAAGGAAGTGTTGTGTTGCAAGGCAGGTAGATAGGCTGGAGGAACTATATAGGTACAGTAGGGTAGCAGTTAACCTTGTTTTACTTGAGGGAGTAGCAATTTATGTAAGAGACCAGCTCTAATTGTTTATTGCACTATTCTTTCTCCTCAACAGTGTCTTGGTTTGAATGATAAACCATGTGGTCAGTCTTATAGGCTGTCTTGCAGGCATCCATCCTCAGCGGCTTACCACAAAGACTTGTGATTAAGAATGATGACTCTGAACCCAGGTTTTCTGGATTTAAGTAATGGGTTCTGTTATTTACATTTTAAATCCCTGGGTAAATCCTGAAATTGAGCCTTTGCTTCCTCATCAGTAAAACAGGCTTCAATAATTATAGTATCCAAGTCAGAGTTTAATAAATCAATTTTGTAGTATAGTTCTTTGACATATATAGTAACTATATAGTAAGTGTATGCTAGTTTATTATTACTACCAGTCTTTTTAAATTTTGTGTTTTTATGTATGAATTGCATTGCTACTTAATTATAAAGTATATTATTCAATATATGATACAAGCATATTTATACAAGCATATTATTCAATGCTTGTATAAAGTATGTAATGGTCAAATTAGGAAAGTAGAATTTTTAATATATGAAGAATAATGGTAGTCTGTGAAAGATATCTGAAATGGTTCGCATAGAATTGTATTTTGCAAAATAAAAAAATTAGCCTTTTTTAATACTTGTAGGAAAATGAAAAAGTAGCAAATAATTATAGAGTTCTTCATAAAGTATCTGTAAAAGTGTTCAATAAATAGAGAAATGAGTAATTACCATAATCATCTACTAAAAATAGAAACATTCGTCAAAGCTGTAGCTTTGAATATTTGGCTGGCAGTGGTGAACAAGCAGCTATTTAGAATGTGAGCATCAACAGAATACTGTCTTAGAATTTTCAGAATTAGCAACAATCAGAGTTGGGGGGGACCACTCAACTTACTCTCCCAAGTCAAAAGCTGTATGTTCTGAAATACATCTCGCTTAGAGGGCTTGGGCTTCACAGAAGGTTCTAAAGTGTATGTTCTCCTTAGTGTTAAGAGCCAACAGATTTAGTACCATCAAGAAGGGTTGATCTTCAATAAAGTCCTCCCAGGAAGTGTTACTGTACTGGCTAGTTTTGTGTCAACTTGACACAGGCTGGAGTTATCACAGAGAAAGGAGCTTCAGTTGGGGAAATGCCTCGATGAGATCCAGCTGTAAGGCATTTTCTCAATTAGTGATCAAG